>NC_005272.1:0-16406 GCF_026419965.1 Kogia breviceps | reverse complement strand
TGTTGATGCAGGAGGGGCGTTCGTATGATTGTGTCATGGGGCTTGTGTCGGATTTAGTATTAATTTTTAAAAAAAATGCCTTGTAAATCTAGGGGGCAACCTGTCTAAGGAGGTGGTAACTATCTAAGAAGGTGATTAGTATTGGGTAAGGGGAAAAAAGGACTTTCAAGGGATACAGTTCTCTCACTCAGGGGGGGGTATAGTGGAGTACTATGTCCTGAGACCATTAATTAATATGTCTTACGATCATTAATTTAAGTAGGGACTAGGAGAGTTGCCCGATCAAAAATACACACAAGTCCAGCTAAGACCAACTCTGACTCGGCGGGGCCGCCCCGTCGGCCATAGGGGAGTCGGTGCAAATCCCCCCCCCCAAAAAAAAAGATACCAGAGGCATGAAAAACCACCCGTGACCAGATTAAGAGACCACAATGTAACTAATCCATCGAGATGTCTTATTTAAGGGGAACGAGTGGGCGATTTTAAGTGAATATGGCCCTGAAGTAAGAACCAGATGTATTGTAAAAGGCATTAAATAGCTACCCCCACAGTTAATGGGCCCGGTGCGAGGAGGGGGATCCCAGCCGAGCGGGTTGCTGGTTTCACGCGGCATGGTGGTTAAGCTCGTGATCTAATGGAGCGGCCATACTATTAAGGGGCTGGAACTGATTTAAAGGTATGTCTTATGTACGACCAATAATATTATGTAATATGTAAGATTAATAAAATTTAATACGGGCTTTAACTTCTCGTGTGGAAAATAATTGAATGCACTATTATACATAGCATGTATATACATACACCTACGAGGAGAACGCTATTTTATTGGATGGGGTATATGTTTGTATGGTTTTTTAACATGAGAATGTAATTGGACAGATTAATTTTAATACTGACATAGCACTAGGGGTTCGTGGTTATTTACAATAAGGCCTTTTTCAAGGAATAGTTTATGCAGAATTTCAGCTTTGGGTGTTGATGGTGGGGTATGAATGCCTCTTCCTTGAGTCTTGGGGAGGTGTAATTTTCTCCTTTTCCGGTTTACAAGGCCGGGGTATTTATTATACTACAAAGACTCTTCATTTTAAGAGTTTGTTCTCAATGAGGCTAGTCAGTGGCATTAGGACTAGAATTAGGAGGAAGTATAGGATGGATGCTAGTTGGCCTAGGGTTACGTATGGGTGTTCCACGGGTTGGCCCCCAATTCATGTCAAGGTTAGTAGGTCTGCAACTAGGGTTCAGAATAAGAATTGGCTGAAGGGTCGGAATATTATGCTTCGTTGTTTGGAGGTGTGGAGTATTGGGATGAGTATCAGGATTAGAATGGAGAGGAGTAGGGCTAGGACTCCCCCTAGTTTGTTAGGGATGGATCGTAGGATGGCATATGCAAATAGGAAATATCATTCTGGTTTAATGTGTGCCGGGGTGCTTAGTGGGTTTGCTGGGGTGTAGTTGTCAGGGTCTCCTAATAGGTCTGGTGCGAATAGGGTTAATGTGAGTAGTGCTGAGATTAGCAGTAGGGCGCCTAAGATGTCCTTGATTGTGTAGTAGGGGTGGAATGGGATTTTGTCTATGTCGGATGGGATTCCTATGGGGTTGTTGGATCCTGTTTCGTGGAGGAATAAGAGGTGGACCATTGCCAGTGCTAGGATGATAAAGGGGAGGATGAAGTGAAAGGCAAAGAAGCGTGTTAATGTGGCTTTGTCTACGGAGAAGCCACCTCAGACTCATTCTACTAGGGTGGTGCCGATATAAGGAATTGCGGATATAAGGTTGGTGATGACGGTTGCTCCTCAGAATGATATTTGGCCTCAGGGTAGGACGTAGCCTACAAATGCGGTGGCCATTACTGTAAATAGCAGAACCACTCCGATGTTTCATGTTTCTTGGAAAGTGTAGGAGCCATAATATAGGCCCCGCCCTACGTGGGCGTAGAGGCAGATGAAGAATATGGAGGCTCCGTTTGCGTGTAGGTATCGGATTACTCAGCCGTAATTAACGTCTCGACAAATATGTGTGATTGATGAGAAGGCGGTTGTTGTGTCTGGTGTATAGTGTATTGCTAGAAATAGGCCTGTTAGGATTTGTGTGATGAGACACAGGCCAAGCAGGGAGCCGAAATTTCATCATGAGGAGATGTTTGATGGAGTGGGGAGGTCGATGAATGCGTTGTTGACGATTTTTATCAATGGGTGTGTTTTTCGGATGTTGGTCATTAGTGTTCTTGTAGTTGAATAACAACGATGATTTTTCATGTCATTGGTCATGGTTTGAGTCCATGTGAGAATGATGATAGCATACATTGTTTTTGTTTTAAGTGTCATACTTGTGGTTAGTTTTGTGGGGGTTTCTTCGAAGCCTTCACCTATTTATGGGGGCTTAGGGTTGATTGTGGGGGGTGGTGTGGGGTGTGGAATTATTTTGAGTTTTGGTGGTTCGTTCTTAGGCTTAATGGTGTTTTTGATTTATTTGGGGGGAATGTTGGTTGTGTTTGGTTATACTACAGCTATAGCTGCCGATCAGTACCCTGAGGTTTGAGTTTCTAATAAAGTTGTGTTGGGGGCATTTCTTTTAGGGTTGATAGTAGAATTTCTAGTGATGTTTTATGTATTGGAGGGGGAGGAGATGGAGGTTGTGTTTGAGCTTGATGGGCTGGGGGATTGGGTGGGTTATGATACGGGGGGTTCTGGGGTCTTTAGTGGAGAGGCTATAGGGGTTGGTGCATTGTATAGTTATGGGGTTTGGTTAGTGGTTGTTACTGGTTGGTCATTGTTTGTTGGTGTTGTTGTTGTTATGGAGATTACTCGGGGTAGTTAAGTAGGAGTATAGAGAGGGTGATGGTGGTAAGGAAGGATAAGAAGTATGTTTTAATAAGGCCTTGTTGGTTTGAAGTTAGTGTGGAGGCTTTTAGTTGGATGAGGGCTGTCGTTTTGGGTAGGATTGTTTCTAGTCAGGTCGTATCTAGTGAAGAGGTTGCTAGTTTTTGGGCTATTGTTAGGTTTAAGGCGGGGAGTAGGCGGTGTAGGGTTGTGGGGAAGTATCCTAGTAGGGTGGAGAATTTAGTATAGTTTGAGGGGTGAGTGTGCTTTAAGTTTTGCGTGTTAAGGTTGATTTCGAGTGCGATGATAAAGCCTAGGATTGTTACTGCAAGGGCTGTTAGTTTTAGGTATGGGGGCATGGTTGTTAGGGGGGTGGTTATAGGGGGGATACTGTTGGATAGGATGAAGCCGGCGAAGAGGCTTCCGAGCAGTAAGCGCTTGATAGGGTTGATTAGTAAGGGGTTATTTTCATTGATGGAGGCGTGAGGGGGGAAGCGGGGTTGTCCTAGCAGTGCGAAGGAGATGATACGGGTGCTGTAGACAGCTGTAAGGGAGGTGGCAATTAGTGTTAATAGTAGGGCTCAGGCGTTTGTATAAGAGGAAGTGGCAGCTTCGATGATGGGATCTTTGGAGTAAAATCCGGTGAGAAATGGTGTCCCCGTTAGTGCGAGGCAGCCAACGATGAGGGCAGTTGTGGTGAAGGGAAGGGCTTTGAATAGTCCTCCTATCTTTCGAATGTCTTGTTCATTGTTTAGACTATGGATGATGGAGCCGGAGCATAAAAATAGCATGGCTTTAAAAAAAGCATGTGTGCAAATATGTAGAAATGCTAAGTAGGGTTGGTTGAGGCCGATTGTTACTATTATTAAGCCGAGTTGACTAGAGGTGGAGAAGGCAATGATTTTTTTGATGTCGTTTTGGGTGAGGGCGCATATGGCCGTAAATAGAGTAGTGAGGGCGCCTAAGGAGAGGGCTAATGTTTGGGTGGGTTTGTTGTTTTCTATCAGGGGGTAGAAGCGGACAAGTAGGAAAATCCCTGCTACGACTATTGTGCTTGAGTGGAGTAGGGCTGAAACTGGAGTGGGGCCTTCTATTGCTGAGGGAAGTCAGGGGTGAAGTCCAAATTGAGCTGATTTTCCAGCTGCGGCCAATACTAGTCCTATAAGAGGGAGATTTGGGGTGTTTTGGTTAAGTGCAAAGATTTGTTGTAAGTCTCACGTGTTTGTGTTGGAGAGGAATCATGCTATTGATACGAGAAATCCGATGTCTCCGATGCGGTTGTATAGGATTGCCTGGAGAGCGGCTGTATTTGCGTCTGTTCGTCCAAACCATCACCCAATGAGGAGGAAAGATATAATTCCTACCCCCTCTCACCCAATGAAAAGTTGGAAGAGGTTGTTGGCTGTGACAAGAATTAGTATGGTGATGAGGAAAAGGAGTAGATATTTGAAGAATTGATTAATGTTAGGGTCGGAGTGCATGTATCATATTGAGAACTCTATGATGGATCAGGTGATGAATAGTGCTACAGGCATGAATATAAGTGAGAAATAGTCTATTTTAAAGCTGAGTGTTAGTTTAAAGGTTTGGATGGTGATTCAGTGTCAGTTTGAGATGAGTGCTTCTTGGTTAGTGTGGAGGTATATTGTCATTGGGATTAGGCTGATGGTGAAAGCACAGAGAACGATATTTTTTACATAAAGCTGGTAGTTGTTGTTTTTGTAGAGGCTTGTGTTGGATATTATAATAGGGGCAGTTAGGATTAGTAGTGTGAGTAGGGCAAAGGAGGTGAACAAGTTTATTACTTTTATTTGGAGTTGCACCAATTTTTTGGCTCCTAAGGCCAACGGATAACTACCATCCTTTAAAAGTTTAAGAAAGCCATGCTATTAGGCATGGAGGCGGGAATTAGCAGTTCTTGCGGTACTTTCTCGGTAAGCAAGAAGTTTTTATCTTCTGTTGCTGGCTCCACAAGCTAGTGTTTTTTTTAAACTATACTTACAATAGAGAGGGCCTAGAATGATCTTAGGGTTGAGTGATAGGAGTAGGAGGGGGATGATGTGCAGGGCTATTAAGGCGTGTTCTCGTGTGAATGAGGGGGTGAGGTTATTGATGTGGTGGGTATATTTGCCGCGTTGCGTGGTGATTAGTATGTATAGAGAGTATAGGGCGGTGATTAGGATGTTCGTACCCATTAGGACGATAGTGAAGTTTGATCACGAGAATGTAGACATAACTACGAATAACTCTCCGATCAAGTTAATAGTAGGAGGTAGGGCGAGGTTTGTTAGGCTTGCTAATAATCATCAAGATGCTATTAACGGGAGAAAGATCTGTAAGCCCCGGGCCAGGATTATAGTTCGGCTGTGGATTCGTTCGTAGTTTGAGTTTGCTAGACAAAATAGTATAGATGATGTGAGGCCATGGGCGATTATTAAGGCAGTGGCCCCTATGTAGCTTCAGGGGGTTTGGATGAGGATGCCTGTGATGACGAGCGCTATGTGGCTGACTGAGGAGTATGCGATGAGTGATTTTAGGTCTGTTTGACGTAGACAGATTGAACTAGTTATAATTATTCCTCATAGGGAGAGCATTAGAAATGGATAGGCTATAAGTTCTGTCAGCGGGTTGAGCAGGAGTGTGATTCGTAGTATGCCATAGCCGCCGAGTTTTAATAGTACGGCTGCAAGGACTATGGAACCTGCGATAGGAGCTTCTACGTGTGCTTTGGGTAGTCAAAGGTGTAACCCGTAAAGAGGTATTTTTACTATGAAGGCTATTATGCAGGCTAGCCACATGAGGGTATTAGATCAGGAAGCAGGTAAAGGTTCGGCTCAGTACTGCAACAGGAGGAAGTTTAGAGTTCCTGTTGTGTTTTGCAGATATGTTAGTGCTACTAGTAGTGGGAGGGATCCTACTAGTGTGTAAAATAAGAAGTAAAGACCTGCGTTAAGTCGTTCCGTTTGATTACCCCAACGGGTGATAATGATGAGGGTTGGGACTAGTGTAGTTTCGAATATAATATAGAATAGGATCAGTTCTGTGGCAGTGAATGTCATGATGAGGGATGTTTGAAGTATAATTAGTATTGTAATGTAGAGTTTTTTTCGAATAGGTGGTTCTTTAAGGAGGTGTGACTGGCTTGCTATTAGTATTAGTGGAAAGAGCCATATTGTTAATATTAGGAGTGGTGTGGAAAGGGAGTCGGAGAAGAATGTTAGGGAGTAGTTAAGGCTGTTGTCGTTGAATTGGTTGAGGAGGAGTAGACTTGTGAGGCTAATCATTAAGCCATGGGTTGTGGGGTTGATTCAGACTAGGTTATTTTTTGATAATCAGGTCAGGGGTAGTAGTATGATGGTAGGAATAATGAATTTTAGCATCGAAGGAGGTTGAGGTTTTGTACGTAGTCGGTGCCATATGTGCTGGAGATTATAACTAGTAAAGCTAATCCAATGGCTGCTTCACAGGCTGCGAATACTAAGAGGATAATTGGGATTATGCTGGCTAGGATGAAATGTGAGTCTAGAGCGAGGAGGGCTGTTAGGATGAATAGTGATAGCATTATGCCTTCTAAGCAGAGTAGCGCAGATATTAGATGAGATCGGTATATTAATAGGCCTACAAGGGATATGATGAAGGCTATTATGATATTGATGTGGATTAGGGGCACTTGGTATTTGTGAGTTTGATCACAGTCTAGTGAGTCGAAATCACTTGTTTTGTTTTAAACTAAGTACCATATTCAGCTCATTCTAAGCCCCCTTGGGCCCATTCGTAGGCTAAGCTAATTGCTAGTAAGGAGATTAGGAGCAAGGCGGTGGTGAGCATTGTTTTTAGGTTGCTTGTTTGGATTGCTCAGGGGAGGGGGAGCAAGAGGGCAATTTCTAGGTCGAAGAGAAGAAAGGTAATGGCGACTAGGAAGAATTTTATGGAAAAGGGTAGGCGAGCCGACCCTAAGGGGTCGAAGCCACACTCATAAGGGCTTGTTTTTTCTGCGTATGTGTTTAGTTGGGGGAGTCAGAAGGCGATGAGTACTAGTAGTAGGGCCAGTGTTGTGTTTGTTAGTAGTGTTAGGAGGAGATTTATTGTTCTTTTTCGGGGTGTACCGAAGCTAACTGATTGGAAGTCAGTTGTACTGATTAATACTAAAAGGACTATGAACCTCATCAATAGATTGATACGTAAAGGAATAGTCATACGACGTCTACAAAGTGTCAATACCAGGCTGCTGCTTCGAAGCCGAAGTGATGGTTTGATGTAAAGTGGAATTTTATTTGGCGCAGGAGACAGACGATAAGGAAGGTAGATCCAATGATGACGTGTAGTCCGTGGAAGCCTGTGGCCACGAAGAAGGTGGATCCGTAAATTCCATCCGAGATTGTAAACGGGGCCTCATAGTACTCTGATGCTTGTAATAGGGTGAAGTAAAGGCCAAGCAAGATTGTGACAAGGAGGGCTTGAAGCATGTGTTTGCGGTCCCCTTGCATGAGACTGTGGTGGGCTCAGGTAATAGATACGCCAGAGGCCAGTAGTACGGAGGTGTTGAGAAGTGGGACTTCAAAGGGGTTTAGTGGGTGGATGCCTGTTGGTGGTCAACATCCCCCTAATTCGGGGGTTGGTGCGAGGCTTGAGTGGTAGAAGGCTCAGAAAAAGCCCGTAAAAAATAGGACTTCTGATAGAATGAACAGGACCATTCCGTAACGAAGTCCCTTTTGGACGGTTGGTGTGTGATGACCTTGAAAGGTACTCTCTCGGACGACATCTCGTCACCACTGACATATTGTTAGGGCGTTTGTTAAGAAGCTCAAAATCAACAGGACAGTCGAGTTAAAGTGGAATCATATAATTAGACCCGATGTTATGAGGAGTGCGGAGAGGGCTCCTGTGAGGGGTCAGGGGCTTGGGTTTACTATGTGGTATGAGTGGGTTTGGTGGGTCATTATGTGTTGTCGTGTAGGTATAGGCTTACTAAAAGGGTAAATACATAGGCCTGAATTAGGGCTACAGCAAACTCGAGAATAGTTAGGAGGGTGAGAATTACGAATGTGATGAGGGCAGTAAGCAGGCTTATATTGGTCAGTGCAAGGGTTGCCATGCCGATTAGGTGCATTAGTAAGTGACCTGCTGTAATGTTGGCAGTTAGCCGTACGGCCAGGGCTATTGGTTGAATGAGCAAGCTGATGGTTTCGATAATTACTAGTATGGGGATGAGAAAGGTGGGTGTGCCTTGTGGTAGGAAGTGGGCTAAGGATGCCTTTGTTTTGTTGCGAAAGCCCATGATTACAGTGCCGGCTCATAGGGGGATAGCTATTCCTAAGTTTATTGAGAGTTGTGTGGTGGGTGTGAATGAGTGAGGCAGCATTCCAAGGAGATTGGTGGAGGCGATAAATAAGATAAGTGAGGTGATCATTAGTGATCATGTTTGTCCCTTGGAGTTATGTATGCCTATTAATTGTTTTGATGTGAGTTTAGTTAGTCATTGTTGAATGGAGATTATGCGGTTGTTAATTAGTCGGGTTGATGTTGGAAATAGGATGATGGGGAATATAATGATCAGGGTAATAATAGGAATTCCCAGTACTACTGGGGTTGTGAAAGAGGCAAATAGATTTTGGTTCATGTGGTGTTTCAAGGGGCTTGTTGTTTTTGTACTTTAACGGGGGTTAGTTTTGGGTTGGGGGAGTAAAGGTGATTTGAAATTTTCAACTGGAGTAAGATGAAGAGAGTTGTGTACATTGACAGGATAGTGAGGAATCATGTTGATGTGTCTAGTTGTGGCATATCATTAAGGGGAGCTTTGGCTCTCAATCTTTAACTTAAAAGGTTAACGCTAGATTAGCTTCTTAATGAGATTATAGTATAGAGGTAGATCATTTTTCAAAGCTCTTTAAGGGTACTAGCTCGAGGACGATTGGTATAAAGCTGTGGTTTGAGCCACAGATTTCTGAACACTGCCCATAAAATAAGCCCGGTCGCGTTGATATCAGGGTTGTTTGGTTTAGGCGTCCAGGAATTGCATCTGTTTTTAGGCCCAGGGAGGGTACAGCTCATGAGTGCAGTACGTCTTCGGAGGAGACTAGTACACGAATTGTTATCTCCATGGGTAAAACTATTCGGTTATCTACTTCCAATAGTCGTAGCTCTCCTGGTTTTAAATCTGATGTTGGGATTATGTAGGAGTCGAAGTTTAAGTCTTCGTAGTCTGTGTATTCGTAACTTCAATATCACTGATGGCCCATGGTTTTTACGGTGAGGGAGGGGCTGTTGATTTCGTCCATCATGTAGAGGATTCGTAGGGAAGGCAGGGCGATTATAATCAAGATGATGGCGGGGAGGATGGTTCAAATGGTCTCTACCTCTTGGGCGTCTATTGTACTAGTATGAGTGAGTTTGGTTGTGAGTATTAAAGTAATGATATAGAGAACTAGGGAGCTGATTAGAAAGACGATTATTAGCGTGTGATCATGGAAGTGCAGGAGTTCCTCTATGATGGGTGATGTTGCATCTTGGAAGCCTAATTGGAGGGGGTATGCCATGGAGATATACAGGGTTTTCACTTGTAATTTAACTTTGACAAAGTTATGTAAGATTTTACTAATATCTCATCTATAAAGAAAGTCATAGTGGTTATGGTGTTGGCTTGAAACCAACTAAAGGAGGTTCGATTCCTTCCTTTCTTGACCATTTTGGGTTAATATATGTTGGCTCTTCAAATGTGTGGTATGGTGGAGGGCATCCGTTTAACCACTCAAGGTTAGTAGAGGTGAGGTCTACTGTGGATACTTCTCGCTTGGATGCGAATGCTTCTCAGATGATGAAGACCATTAGTATAACCGCGGTTAGTGAAATAAACGAGCCCATTGATGAGATAGTGTTTCATGTCGTGTAGGCATCTGGGTAGTCGGAATATCGCCGGGGCATGCCGGATAGACCTAGGAAGTGCTGTGGGAAGAATGTTAGGTTTACACCTACGAATATAATGAGGAAGTGGATTTTTGCCCATGTTGGATTAAGTGTATATCCTGAGAATAGTGGGAACCAGTGGACAAATCCCCCTATGATAGCAAACACAGCCCCCATTGAAAGCACATAGTGAAAGTGGGCTACTACATAGTAGGTGTCATGGAGGACGATGTCCAGGGATGAGTTGGCTAGGACAATACCAGTTAAACCCCCTACTGTGAATAGGAAGATGAAACCCAAGGCTCATATTAGGGCAGGGGATCATTTGATGTTGCCTCCGTGAAGTGTAGCTAATCAGCTGAAAACTTTCACTCCTGTGGGAATAGCGATAATTATGGTTGCAGATGTGAAGTATGCTCGTGTGTCTACATCTATGCCTACTGTAAATATGTGGTGAGCTCATACGATAAAGCCTAGGAATCCAATAGAGATCATGGCTCAAACTATTCCCATATATCCGAAAGGCTCTTTTTTTCCGGAGTAGTAAGTTACGATGTGTGAGATCATTCCGAAGCCAGGTAGGATTAGGATATAGACTTCAGGATGGCCAAAGAATCAAAATAGGTGTTGGTATAGAATAGGGTCTCCCCCTCCTGCAGGATCGAAGAAGGTTGTGTTTAAATTTCGATCGGTTAACAATATAGTGATTCCAGCTGCTAAGACGGGCAAGGATAGAAGGAGCAAGACCGCTGTGACCAGGACAGATCACACAAAAAGAGGTGTTTGATATTGGGTTATGGCAGGGGGTTTTATATTGATGATAGTTGTGATAAAGTTGATAGCCCCAAGGATTGAAGAGACACCAGCTAAATGTAGGGAAAAGATGGTTAGGTCGACGGAAGCCCCTGCGTGTGCTAGGTTTCCGGCTAGAGGGGGGTAAACTGTTCAACCTGTACCTGCACCGGCCTCGACTATTGAGGATGCTATTAATAGTAGAAATGAGGGGGGGAGTAGTCAGAAGCTTATGTTGTTTATACGAGGGAATGCTATATCAGGGGCCCCGATTATCAGGGGAACTAGTCAGTTTCCGAAGCCGCCAATCATGATAGGCATAACTATAAAGAAGATTATCACGAAGGCGTGGGCTGTTACTAACACATTATAGACCTGGTCATCCCCGATAAGTGTGCCTGGCTGGCCTAGTTCAGCGCGAATCAGTAGGCTCAAACCAGTGCCTACTATCCCTGCTCAGGCACCGAACAGTAGATACAAGGTGCCGATGTCTTTATGGTTAGTTGAAAACAATCAGCGATTTATGAACATAGGTAAAATGGCCGAGTAGGTATTAGACTGTAAATCTAAAGACAGAGGTTAAGCCCTCTTTTTGCCAAGTCCTGTAGTGAATGATCATGTTGAATTGCAAATTCAAAGGAGCAGCTTCAATCCTGCCGGGACTTCTCCCGCCTTTTTTTTCTCGCGGCGGGAGAAGTAGATTGAAGCCAGTTGACTAGGGTATTTAGCTGTTAACTAAAAGTTCGAGGGAAGTATACCCCTCCAATCTAGTGAGGGCTTAGCTTAATTAAAGTGTCTGATTTGCATTCAGTTGATGTAAGATATAGTCTTGCAGTCCTTATTGAACAGGAGTTAAGTGAGTTGTACTTGCTTAGAGCTTTGAAGGCTCTTGGTCTGGATTTAGCCTAAACTCCTACAGCAAGATGGATAGTATGGGGGTGAGGGGTAGGAGTATTGTGGATATTACAATTGCTGTTGGTAGGAGGGTTGTTCGTTTTGTGGAGTAAAATTGTCATTTTATTTTTATGTTGTTTGTGGAGGGGAATAGGGTTAATGCTGTTGAGTAGGTGAGACGTATGTAGAAGTATAGGTTTAGTAGGGCTGTGATGGCTATAAAGGTTGGTACAATAAGCATTTCGTTTTTTGTCAGCTCTTGGATGATTATTCATTTAGGTGTGAATCCTGATAGTGGCGGGAGTCCTCCTATAGAGAGTAGGGTAAGTATAGTGAAGGTTGTGGTGATTGGTATTTTGTTTCATGTTTGGGACAAGGATAGTGTGGTAGTAGTTGAGTTTTGAATAAGTAGTGTAAATATGGTGTAGGTTATTGTGATGTAGATTAGTAGGTTTAATGTGGTTATGGTGGGGTTATAGAGCAGGATGGTTGTTATTCATCCTATGTGGGCGATTGATGAGTAGGCTATAATTTTTCGGAGTTGTGTTTGGTTTAGTCCTCCTCAACCTCCAATTAGGATGGAGAGTAGGGATATGGTTAGTATTAGGTTTACGTTAATTGATGGTGAGATTTGGTAGAGGATGGATAGAGGGGCAAGTTTTTGTCATGTAAGGAGGATTAGGCCTGTGGTTAGGGGAATACCTTGTGTGACTTCGGGCACTCAGAAGTGGAATGGTGATAGTCCTAGTTTGATGGCCAGGGCTATTGTTATGAGTACAGATGCTGTCGGGTTGAATATTTTGGTAATGGTTCATTGGCCGGAGTATAATAAGTTGATTACGACTGCTATTATGAGTAGTATAGATGCAGTGGCTTGGGTTAGGAAATATTTAGTAGAGGCTTCTATGGCTCGGGGGTTGAAGACTTTTATCATAATGGGGATTATGGCTATAGTGTTTATCTCGAATCCAATTCAGGCGAATAATCAGTGGGAGCTGGTGATTACGATTATTGTGCCTAGGATGAGTGTTGTTATTGTGATGATGGAGACGAATGGATTTATTAGTATGGGAAGGGTATAAACCAACATTTTCGGGGTATGGGCCCGATAGCTTGTTTAGCTGACCTTACTGTAGATTGTAGTGTAGCAATGTGGTAGCACGAAGAACTTTGAATTCTTAAGGGTAGGTTCGACTCCTATTATTCTAGAAACAAGGGGGTTTAAACCCCTATTATTTACTCTATCAAAGTAACTCTTTTGTCAGACATATTTCTTATGTTTGGGGGGGAATGCCTGCTGTTATGATGGGCATTGAGATGTGCCATATGCAGAGGGCCAGGGTTAAAGGGAGGAAGCTTTTTCAGAGTAGGTGTATTAATTGGTCATATCGGAATCGAGGATAGGAAGCTCGGATTCAGAGGAAGGATATTGTAAGTAGTAGTGTTTTGAGGACGAGGTTGGTTGTGTATGTTTCTGGTATGTGGGGGTTGTGAAATGGTCCTAGGAATAGGATGGTTGTGAGTGTGTTTATCATGATGATGTTTGCGTATTCTGCTAGGAAGAAGAGGGCGAAGGGGCCGGCTGCGTATTCTACGTTAAAGCCGGAGACGAGTTCTGATTCTCCTTCTGTCAGATCAAAGGGGGCTCGGTTGGTTTCTGCTAGGGTAGAGATAAATCATATTATGGCCAGAGGTCATGAGGGGAAAAGTAATCAGAGTTGTTCTTGGGTTGTGGTTAGTGTTGATAAAGTGAAGGAGCCGTTTATTAGTAGGACTGATAGGAGGATAATAGCTAGTGTTACTTCATATGAGATTGTCTGTGCTACTGCTCGGAGAGCTCCGATTAGTGCGTATTTTGAATTGGAGGCTCAGCCGGATCAGAGGATGGAGTAAACGGCTAGGCTAGATATTGTTAGTATGAATAGTACCCCTAGGTTTATGTTGATAAGTGGGTATGGTGTGGGTAGGGGGCTTCATATTGTGAGGGCAAGGGTTAAGGCTAGTGCGGGTGCAGTGATGAATATGGCGGTGGAGGATGTGGCTGGTCGCAGGGGTTCTTTAGTGAATAGTTTGATTGCGTCGGCAAAGGGTTGTAGTAGGCCATATGGGCCTACGATATTGGGCCCCTTTCGAAGTTGTATATATCCTAGGACTTTGCGCTCTACTAGTGTTAGAAATGCTACGGCTAGAAGGACGGGGAGGATGAGTGTTAGGATGTTAATTATAAACATTTTGTTGGGGAGGGGATTTGAACCTCTGGGTATAAAAGCTTAAGTTTTATGCAATTGCCTGACTCTGCCACCTCAACAAAGCCCTGGTCTTGGGCAGGTATGATTTGCGCTAATTATTAAATTGAGATTAGGTCATTTATTGTTTGAAGGCGCTTAGTTTAAGTTGGCCTTATTTCTCTTGTCCTTTCGTACTGGGAGAAATGCGTAACAGATAGAAACCGACCTGGATTACTCCGGTCTGAACTCAGATCACGTAGGACTTTAATCGTTGAACAAACGAACCCTTAATAGCGGCTGCACCATTAGGATGTCCTGATCCAACATCGAGGTCGTAAACCCTATTGTCGATATGGACTCTAGAATAGGATTGCGCTGTTATCCCTAGGGTAACTTGTTCCGTTGATCAATATTTTGGATCAATAAGTGATATTATGCTTTGGCTAGTAGGCCTAGGCTCTAATCACTCGGAGGGGTTTTTATACTCCGAGGTCGCCCCAACCGAAATTGTCAGCCCATATGAAGTTTTTTTATCCCTTGGTGGTTTAGATTGTGGCTTTTTGGGCTGATTAATTGAAGCTCCATAGGGTCTTCTCGTCTTGTTTTGTTATCCCCGCCTCTGCACGGGGAGGTCAATTTCACTGATTAAAAGTAAGAGACAGTAAAACCCTCGTGTGGCCATTCATACAAGTCCTTATTTAGAGAACAAGTGATTATGCTACCTTTGCACGGTCAGGATACCGCGGCCGTTTAACGATTAGTCACTGGGCAGGCAGTGCCTCTAATACTGGTTATGCTAGAGGTGATGTTTTTGGTAAACAGGCGAGGTTTGTGTTTGCCGAGTTCCTTTTACTTTTTTTAATCTTTCCTTAGTGCACGCCTGTGTTGGGTTAACAGTATGTTTGATAAATAATTTAGTAGTGGGTTTTATTTATCGGCTGTTAATTATCAGTGTAATATCAGTTACTGATGTAAGCTTGTGCAAGGAGAAAAAATTTCTTGTTACTCATATTAACAGTATCGCTTCTATGGTTACATAGATTGGTCCAATAGTCAAGCTAGGAGTTGATTTGTTTATTGTTGGGATTATAGCACGGTTTTGTTGTTGAGCTTGAACGCTTTCTTAATTGGTGGCTGCTTTTAGGCCAACTATGGTATGTGTGTGCTTGTTTTACTCTCTAGTTAAGGTTGTATCCATTTCTAAAAAGCTGTACCTTTTTAGACTAACGATTAAACATACGTTGGGACTTAGTGTGGTTTTTAGTATTGTTTAATGTTGAACTGAGATTCTTTTTTTGGACAACCAGCTATCACCAGGCTCGTTAGGCTTTTCACCTCTACTTACAAGTCTTCTCACTATTTTGCTACATAGATGAGTTCGTTCTGGGTACTGCTCGTAAGTAGCTCGTCTGGTTTCGGGTGGCTTAGCTTAAGGTCTCTTTGCTAAGTTGTTACTAGTTAAATCATTATGCAAAAGGTACAAGGGGTAATCTTTGCTTTTTTTTACTTTTAGTTTGTCTTTCATCTTTCCCTTGCGGTACTTTTTCTATAGCGTCACTGGTATTCAAATTTCTATCTCCTATACTTTAGATGGGTGGTAAATGTTTTATTTGATTGATTTGTGGTGGTAAGGGTTGAGAGGCGTGACTAGATCTAGTTCAAGATATACACGGGCTGTGGAATCTTCTAGGTGTAAACTAGGGGCTTTATTTAAGCTATATCTTGTTTTGTCCAAGCACACCTTCCAGTATGCTTACCTTGTTACGACTTGTCTCCTCTTGTGAAATTATTTAGCGTGGGTTGATTGATTGGAGCTTTACTGTGGTACTTGAGGAGGGTGACGGGCGGTGTGTGCGTGCTTCATGGCCTTATTCAATTAAGCACTCTATTCTTAATTTACTACTAAATCCTCCTTTGGCTTTCAGGTTTCATGAAAACTTTCGTGTGAGTATGAAGGGTGTTCTTAATGTAGAAAATGTAGCCCATTTCTTCCCACCCCATGAGTTACACCTTGACCTAACGTTTTTACGTGGGGTAGTTATGCTTACTTTTATTCCTTTTTAGGGTTTGCTGAAGATGGCGGTATATAGACTGGAGTAGCAAGGGTTGGTGAGGTTGATCGGGGTTTATCGGTTACAGAACAGGCTCCTCTAGAGGGGTATGAAGCACCGCCAAGTCCTTTGAGTTTCAGGCTGTTGCTAGTAGTACTCTGGCGAATAATCTTGTTCTATGTCTATTTAGGTTTACGGCTAAGCATAGTGGGGTATCTAATCCCAGTTTGGGTCTTAGCTGTCGTGTAGTCAGACTGTATTAAAGTCACTTTCGTAGTCTATCTTGGTTTTGACTATGGCTTTTTACAGCTTAGTCAAAGCTTGGCTTTATTTTGTGTGGTTCCTAGACACTCTTTACGCCGTATGCTTATTAGCTTGGGTCAATCGTATGACCGCGGTGGCTGGCACGAAATTTACCAACCCTGGTTAACATGACTTAGTCGAACTTTCATTCATGGCTTAATTTTTATCACTGCTGTGTCCCGTGGGGGTGTGGCTAAGCAAGGTGTTGTGAGCTGCTGGTATAGCGTGCTTGATACCTGCTCCTTTTGATCTTTGTGATTTGGAGGGCATTTTCACAGGGGTGTGGATGCTTGCATGTGTAAATCTGTTAAGAGCTAATGAGAAGGCTGGGACCAAACCTTTGTGTTAGCGGGACTGGCAAGTCCATCTAGACATTTTCAGTGTCTTGCTTTGTGAAAATTTTAAGCTACGTTAAC
>NW_026712109.1:600000-752467 GCF_026419965.1 Kogia breviceps | reverse complement strand
CATTGGTTCCCCCTCTTGCAGTTCATCCTGCGGACAAATTGCAGACGGTACGAAAGAGGCATGGAAAGGCGCCGAGTCTCCAAGTGGGGAGATTGTTAGTAAGGGGGCCTGGATGGAGAACACGAGCACCAGGAGATGAAAACTGAGGTGAGTTTCAGAAAGCTTTCCCGATCCCACGGTGTAGCATCCGCTGGGTTTCCAATGAGTGCTTTCGCTGTCGGAAGATTGCGTTGAACCTGGAGAGTTGGGACCCATGGAATGGGGAGCACGCAGGATTCCTTTCAAGGGTCTGCATTTGCTTTCCCAACCTCACCAATCGTCTCAGCCCCAAGAGTGTCCAGCCTTATGTCTTCTGCCGCTGGGGCTGTAGATGTGGTCAATCCTGGTTGCATGCCAGTCCCTGAACGCATTTTGGAAGAATTTCTCTCTGTTTTGCCCTGCTTGTTTCTTCTTTATGTTGGAAATGTATCCTCAGAATGGGTCTGAGCTGATTTTCCCTGCTGGTTTTAGGCCGCTTTACACACACTTGATGCACTTACACAGAGATATCAAGACTTAGCTTTTAAGATGCTTACTAGTCGGATAGATACTTGTGCGATGAACAGGGTCTGGTGAGTCCAGTTGATTGAGCAAGGAGTAGGTCATGTCCATTCCATATTCGGTTTTCGGAAGGGTATGTGTGCTCATTTCAAACTCGAGTTTTATGCGTCACCCCACCTCACCTTTCCCCTGAAGCAGGCATAAGTGTGTTTTCTAAAAGCGTGACTCTGTTCTGTTTGGGGATTCAGTGCATGGGGAGCGATTTTTACATTCCCTCGATAAGTGATATCATAAGTTTCTTTTTTTGTGGGACTTATTTCACTGAGGATGATCGTACCTAAATCCACTCAGGATGCTGCTACCAGCCTCATGACGTGGATTTCATGGCTGAGTGACACTCCATTGGACCTACGTAGCACCACTTGTCCACTTGTCCACTTGTCTTTGTCCACTTGTCCACTCGTCTTTGTCCACTTGGCTCTTTCCTGGGATATGAAACGTGTACCGGAGTGGAGGTTCTTGTCAAGACAGCAGCCCTCAACTTTGGGGTCCCTGTGTCTGGTTGATTTTTTCATTTTCCCAAGGTCAACTCCCATGTGTGGAAGTGCCCTATGCTCTGTGGTTCTGTGTTTTCCATGGTTTGGGAAAGAGGATACACTTGTGAAGATTGGCTGTTGGCCATTGACATCCCGCCCATCAGCTTAACAAGGCTCCCTTGACTCCGTGGGCTGTCCTGCCTTTCTGGTTTTTAGACTTTTTTCGCCTGGCCCTTTTGCCCCGGGGGGGGGCGAGAGATTTCTTTGTAGTGCTGATTTGCTCTCCCAGGTTGCTTGGTTGGCCAAAAAGGGCGTATGCGTTTTTTCCTGAATATATTCAGGAAAAAACGCATACGCCCTTTTTGGCCAACCGCATCATTGTCCACGTTCTGGCGCTTTTCATGTGCTATCGGGGCCATTCCGATGTACCCGTTGACATCCGTTTCCTGCAGTTCTGCCTTGCGTTCAGCGCCTCTTCGTAGCCTGAGCTCAATATATTTTGGGGCGATAGTTATCGTTTAGAACTCTGCAGGTTTGGGAAGTGCAGTGCCCCTGAGCTCCATTTCCCAAGTCGCTTTTTTGTGAGTGGGACGCAACACGGCTGGATGGCTTCACGCCCTATTGTCGATCCGGGGTGGCAGGCTGAACCGCTGGTGAATTCTTCTTCGTGATGGGAAATGAGAGTGACATGTGCCCGACCAAACACCTCCAGCGAGTCCCTCATTGGTTCCCCCTCTTGCAGTTCATCCTGCGGACAAATTGCAGACGGTACGAAAGAGGCATGGAAAGGCGCCGAGTCTCCAAGTGGGGAGATTGTTAGTAAGGGGGCCTGAATGGAGAACACGAGCACCAGGAGATGAAAACTGAGGTGAGTTTCAGAAAGCTTTCCCGATCCCACGGTGTAGCATCCGCTGGGTTTCCAATGAGTGCTTTCGCTGTCGGAAGATTGCGTTGAACCTGGAGAGTTGGGACCCATGGAATGGGGAGCACGCAGGATTCCTTTCAAGGGTCTGCATTTGCTTTCCCAACCTCACCAATCGTCTCAGCCCCAAGAGTGTCCAGCCTTATGTCTTCTGCCGCTGGGGCTGTAGATGTGGTCAATCCTGGTTGCATGCCAGTCCCTGAACGCATTTTGGAAGAATTTCTCTCTGTTTTGCCCTGCTTGTTTCTTCTTTATGTTGGAAATGTATCCTCAGAATGGGTCTGAGCTGATTTTCCCTGCTGGTTTTAGGCCGCTTTACACACACTTGATGCACTTACACAGAGATATCAAGACTTAGCTTTTAAGATGCTTACTAGTCGGATAGATACTTGTGCGATGAACAGGGTCTGGTGAGTCCAGTTGATTGAGCAAGGAGTAGGTCGTGTCCATTCCATATTCGGTTTTCGGAAGGGTATCTGTGCTCATTTCAAACTCGAGTTTTATGCGTCACCCCACCTCACCTTTCCCCTGAAGCAGGCATAAGTGTGTTTTCTAAAAGCGTGACTCTGTTCTGTTTGGGGATTCAGTGCATGGGGAGCGATTTTTACATTCCCTCGATAAGTGATATCATAAGTTTCTTTTTTTGTGGGACTTATTTCACTGAGGATGATCGTACCTAAATCCACTCAGGATGCTGCTACCAGCCTCATGACGTGGATTTCATGGCTGAGTGACACTCCATTGGACCTACGTAGCACCACTTGTCCACTTGTCCACTTGTCTTTGTCCACTTGTCCACTCGTCTTTGTCCACTTGGCTCTTTCCTGGGATATGAAACGTGTACCGGAGTGGAGGTTCTTGTCAAGACAGCAGCCCTCAACTTTGGGGTCCCTGTGTCTGGTTGATTTTTTCATTTTCCCAAGGTCAACGCCCATGTGTGGAAGTGCCCTATGCTCTGTGGTTCTGTGTTTTCCATGGTTTGGGAAAGAGGATACACTTGTGAAGATTGGCTGTTGGCCATTGACATCCCGCCCATCAGCTTAACAAGGCTCCCTTGACTCCGTGGGCTGTCCTGCCTTTCTGGTTTTTAGACTTTTTTCGCCTGGCCCTTTTGCCCCGGGGGGGGGGGGGCGAGAGATTTCTTTGTAGTGCTGATTTGCTCTCCCAGGTTGCTTGGTTGGCCAAAAAGGGCGTATGCGTTTTTTCCTGAATATATTCAGGAAAAAACGCATACGCCCTTTTTGGCCAACCGCATCATTGTCCACGTTCTGGCGCTTTTCAAGTGCTATCGGGGCCATTCCGATGTACCCGTTGACATCCGTTTCCTGCAGTTCTGCCTTGCGTTCAGCGCCTCTTCGTAGCCTGACCTCAATATATTTTGGGGCGATAGTTATCGTTTAGAACTCTGCAGGTTTGGGAAGTGCAGTGCCCCTGAGCTCCATTTCCCAAGTCGCTTTTTTGTGAGTGGGACGCAACACGGCTGGATGGCTTCACGCCCTATTGTCGATCCGGGGTGGCAGGCTGAACCTCTGGTGAATTCTTCTTCGTGATGGGAAATGAGAGTGACATGTGCCCGACCAAACACCTCCAGCGAGTCTCTCATTGGTTCCCCCTCTTGCAGTTCATCCTGCGGACAAATTGCAGACGGTACGAAAGAGGCATGGAAAGGCGCCGAGTCTCCAAGTGGGGAGATTGTTAGTAAGGGGGCCTGAATGGAGAACACGAGCACCAGGAGATGAAAACTGAGGTGAGTTTCAGAAAGCTTTCCCGATCCCACGGTGTAGCATCCGCTGGGTTTCCAATGAGTGCTTTCGCTGTCGGAAGATTGCGTTGAACCTGGAGAGTTGGGACCCATGGAATGGGGAGCACGCAGGATTCCTTTCAAGGGTCTGCATTTGCTTTCCCAACCTCACCAATCGTCTCAGCCCCAAGAGTGTCCAGCCTTATGTCTTCTGCCGCTGGGGCTGTAGATGTGGTCAATCCTGGTTGCATGCCAGTCCCTGAACGCATTTTGGAAGAATTTCTCTCTGTTTTGCCCTGCTTGTTTCTTCTTTATGTTGGAAATGTATCCTCAGAATGGGTCTGAGCTGATTTTCCCTGCTGGTTTTAGGCCGCTTTACACACCCTTGATGCACTTACACAGAGATATCAAGACTTAGCTTTTAAGATGCTTACTAGTCGGATAGATACTTGTGCGATGAACAGGGTCTGGTGAGTCCAGTTGATTGAGCAAGGAGTAGGTCGTGTCCATTCCATATTCGGTTTTCGGAAGGGTATCTGTGCTCATTTCAAACTCGAGTTTTATGCGTCACCCCACCTCACCTTTCCCCTGAAGCAGGCATAAGTGTGTTTTCTAAAAGCGTGACTCTGTTCTGTTTGGGGATTCAGTGCATGGGGAGCGATTTTTACATTCCCTCGATAAGTGATATCATAAGTTTCTTTTTTTGTGGGACTTATTTCACTGAGGATGATCGTACCTAAATCCACTCAGGATGCTGCTACCAGCCTCATGACGTGGATTTCATGGCTGAGTGACACTCCATTGGACCTACGTAGCACCACTTGTCCACTTGTCCACTTGTCTTTGTCCACTTGTCCACTCGTCTTTGTCCACTTGGCTCTTTCCTGGGATATGAAACGTGTACCGGAGTGGAGGTTCTTGTCAAGACAGCAGCCCTCAACTTTGGGGTCCCTGTGTCTGGTTGATTTTTTCATTTTCCCAAGGTCAACGCCCATGTGTGGAAGTGCCCTATGCTCTGTGGTTCTGTGTTTTCCATGGTTTGGGAAAGAGGATACACTTGTGAAGATTGGCTGTTGGCCATTGACATCCCGCCCATCAGCTTAACAAGGCTCCCTTGACTCCGTGGGCTGTCCTGCCTTTCTGGTTTTTAGACTTTTTTCGCCTGGCCCTTTTGCCCCGGGGGGGGGGGGGCGAGAGATTTCTTTGTAGTGCTGATTTGCTCTCCCAGGTTGCTTGGTTGGCCAAAAAGGGCGTATGCGTTTTTTCCTGAATATATTCAGGAAAAAACGCATACGCCCTTTTTGGCCAACCGCATCATTGTCCACGTTCTGGCGCTTTTCAAGTGCTATCGGGGCCATTCCGATGTACCCGTTGACATCCGTTTCCTGCAGTTCTGCCTTGCGTTCAGCGCCTCTTCGTAGCCTGACCTCAATATATTTTGGGGCGATAGTTATCGTTTAGAACTCTGCAGGTTTGGGAAGTGCAGTGCCCCTGAGCTCCATTTCCCAAGTCGCTTTTTTGTGAGTGGGACGCAACACGGCTGGATGGCTTCACGCCCTATTGTCGATCCGGGGTGGCAGGCTGAACCGCTGGTGAATTCTTCTTCGTGATGGGAAATGAGAGTGACATGTGCCCGACCAAACACCTCCAGCGAGTCTCTCATTGGTTCCCCCTCTTGCAGTTCATCCTGCGGACAAATTGCAGACGGTACGAAAGAGGCATGGAAAGGCGCCGAGTCTCCAAGTGGGGAGATTGTTAGTAAGGGGGCCTGAATGGAGAACACGAGCACCAGGAGATGAAAACTGAGGTGAGTTTCAGAAAGCTTTCCCGATCCCACGGTGTAGCATCCGCTGGGTTTCCAATGAGTGCTTTCGCTGTCGGAAGATTGCGTTGAACCTGGAGAGTTGGGACCCATGGAATGGGGAGCACGCAGGATTCCTTTCAAGGGTCTGCATTTGCTTTCCCAACCTCACCAATCGTCTCAGCCCCAAGAGTGTCCAGCCTTATGTCTTCTGCCGCTGGGGCTGTAGATGTGGTCAATCCTGGTTGCATGCCAGTCCCTGAACGCATTTTGGAAGAATTTCTCTCTGTTTTGCCCTGCTTGTTTCTTCTTTATGTTGGAAATGTATCCTCAGAATGGGTCTGAGCTGATTTTCCCTGCTGGTTTTAGGCCGCTTTACACACACTTGATGCACTTACACAGAGATATCAAGACTTAGCTTTTAAGATGCTTACTAGTCGGATAGATACTTGTGCGATGAACAGGGTCTGGTGAGTCCAGTTGATTGAGCAAGGAGTAGGTCGTGTCCATTCCATATTCGGTTTTCGGAAGGGTATCTGTGCTCATTTCAAACTCGAGTTTTATGCGTCACCCCACCTCACCTTTCCCCTGAAGCAGGCATAAGTGTGTTTTCTAAAAGCGTGACTCTGTTCTGTTTGGGGATTCAGTGCATGGGGAGCGATTTTTACATTCCCTCGATAAGTGATATCATAAGTTTCTTTTTTTGTGGGACTTATTTCACTGAGGATGATCGTACCTAAATCCACTCAGGATGCTGCTACCAGCCTCATGACGTGGATTTCATGGCTGAGTGACACTCCATTGGACCTACGTAGCACCACTTGTCCACTTGTCCACTTGTCTTTGTCCACTTGTCCACTCGTCTTTGTCCACTTGGCTCTTTCCTGGGATATGAAACGTGTACCGGAGTGGAGGTTCTTGTCAAGACAGCAGCCCTCAACTTTGGGGTCCCTGTGTCTGGTTGATTTTTTCATTTTCCCAAGGTCAACGCCCATGTGTGGAAGTGCCCTATGCTCTGTGGTTCTGTGTTTTCCATGGTTTGGGAAAGAGGATACACTTGTGAAGATTGGCTGTTGGCCATTGACATCCCGCCCATCAGCTTAACAAGGCTCCCTTGACTCCGTGGGCTGTCCTGCCTTTCTGGTTTTTAGACTTTTTTCGCCTGGCCCTTTTGCCCCGGGGGGGGGGGGCGAGAGATTTCTTTGTAGTGCTGATTTGCTCTCCCAGGTTGCTTGGTTGGCCAAAAAGGGCGTATGCGTTTTTTCCTGAATATATTCAGGAAAAAACGCATACGCCCTTTTTGGCCAACCGCATCATTGTCCACGTTCTGGCGCTTTTCAAGTGCTATCGGGGCCATTCCGATGTACCCGTTGACATCCGTTTCCTGCAGTTCTGCCTTGCGTTCAGCGCCTCTTCGTAGCCTGACCTCAATATATTTTGGGGCGATAGTTATCGTTTAGAACTCTGCAGGTTTGGGAAGTGCAGTGCCCCTGAGCTCCATTTCCCAAGTCGCTTTTTTGTGAGTGGGACGCAACACGGCTGGATGGCTTCACGCCCTATTGTCGATCCGGGGTGGCAGGCTGAACCTCTGGTGAATTCTTCTTCGTGATGGGAAATGAGAGTGACATGTGCCCGACCAAACACCTCCAGCGAGTCTCTCATTGGTTCCCCCTCTTGCAGTTCATCCTGCGGACAAATTGCAGACGGTACGAAAGAGGCATGGAAAGGCGCCGAGTCTCCAAGTGGGGAGATTGTTAGTAAGGGGGCCTGAATGGAGAACACGAGCACCAGGAGATGAAAACTGAGGTGAGTTTCAGAAAGCTTTCCCGATCCCACGGTGTAGCATCCGCTGGGTTTCCAATGAGTGCTTTCGCTGTCGGAAGATTGCGTTGAACCTGGAGAGTTGGGACCCATGGAATGGGGAGCACGCAGGATTCCTTTCAAGGGTCTGCATTTGCTTTCCCAACCTCACCAATCGTCTCAGCCCCAAGAGTGTCCAGCCTTATGTCTTCTGCCGCTGGGGCTGTAGATGTGGTCAATCCTGGTTGCATGCCAGTCCCTGAACGCATTTTGGAAGAATTTCTCTCTGTTTTGCCCTGCTTGTTTCTTCTTTATGTTGGAAATGTATCCTCAGAATGGGTCTGAGCTGATTTTCCCTGCTGGTTTTAGGCCGCTTTACACACCCTTGATGCACTTACACAGAGATATCAAGACTTAGCTTTTAAGATGCTTACTAGTCGGATAGATACTTGTGCGATGAACAGGGTCTGGTGAGTCCAGTTGATTGAGCAAGGAGTAGGTCGTGTCCATTCCATATTCGGTTTTCGGAAGGGTATCTGTGCTCATTTCAAACTCGAGTTTTATGCGTCACCCCACCTCACCTTTCCCCTGAAGCAGGCATAAGTGTGTTTTCTAAAAGCGTGACTCTGTTCTGTTTGGGGATTCAGTGCATGGGGAGCGATTTTTACATTCCCTCGATAAGTGATATCATAAGTTTCTTTTTTTGTGGGACTTATTTCACTGAGGATGATCGTACCTAAATCCACTCAGGATGCTGCTACCAGCCTCATGACGTGGATTTCATGGCTGAGTGACACTCCATTGGACCTACGTAGCACCACTTGTCCACTTGTCCACTTGTCTTTGTCCACTTGTCCACTCGTCTTTGTCCACTTGGCTCTTTCCTGGGATATGAAACGTGTACCGGAGTGGAGGTTCTTGTCAAGACAGCAGCCCTCAACTTTGGGGTCCCTGTGTCTGGTTGATTTTTTCATTTTCCCAAGGTCAACGCCCATGTGTGGAAGTGCCCTATGCTCTGTGGTTCTGTGTTTTCCATGGTTTGGGAAAGAGGATACACTTGTGAAGATTGGCTGTTGGCCATTGACATCCCGCCCATCAGCTTAACAAGGCTCCCTTGACTCCGTGGGCTGTCCTGCCTTTCTGGTTTTTAGACTTTTTTCGCCTGGCCCTTTTGCCCCGGGGGGGGGGGGGCGAGAGATTTCTTTGTAGTGCTGATTTGCTCTCCCAGGTTGCTTGGTTGGCCAAAAAGGGCGTATGCGTTTTTTCCTGAATATATTCAGGAAAAAACGCATACGCCCTTTTTGGCCAACCGCATCATTGTCCACGTTCTGGCGCTTTTCAAGTGCTATCGGGGCCATTCCGATGTACCCGTTGACATCCGTTTCCTGCAGTTCTGCCTTGCGTTCAGCGCCTCTTCGTAGCCTGACCTCAATATATTTTGGGGCGATAGTTATCGTTTAGAACTCTGCAGGTTTGGGAAGTGCAGTGCCCCTGAGCTCCATTTCCCAAGTCGCTTTTTTGTGAGTGGGACGCAACACGGCTGGATGGCTTCACGCCCTATTGTCGATCCGGGGTGGCAGGCTGAACCGCTGGTGAATTCTTCTTCGTGATGGGAAATGAGAGTGACATGTGCCCGACCAAACACCTCCAGCGAGTCTCTCATTGGTTCCCCCTCTTGCAGTTCATCCTGCGGACAAATTGCAGACGGTACGAAAGAGGCATGGAAAGGCGCCGAGTCTCCAAGTGGGGAGATTGTTAGTAAGGGGGCCTGAATGGAGAACACGAGCACCAGGAGATGAAAACTGAGGTGAGTTTCAGAAAGCTTTCCCGATCCCACGGTGTAGCATCCGCTGGGTTTCCAATGAGTGCTTTCGCTGTCGGAAGATTGCGTTGAACCTGGAGAGTTGGGACCCATGGAATGGGGAGCACGCAGGATTCCTTTCAAGGGTCTGCATTTGCTTTCCCAACCTCACCAATCGTCTCAGCCCCAAGAGTGTCCAGCCTTATGTCTTCTGCCGCTGGGGCTGTAGATGTGGTCAATCCTGGTTGCATGCCAGTCCCTGAACGCATTTTGGAAGAATTTCTCTCTGTTTTGCCCTGCTTGTTTCTTCTTTATGTTGGAAATGTATCCTCAGAATGGGTCTGAGCTGATTTTCCCTGCTGGTTTTAGGCCGCTTTACACACACTTGATGCACTTACACAGAGATATCAAGACTTAGCTTTTAAGATGCTTACTAGTCGGATAGATACTTGTGCGATGAACAGGGTCTGGTGAGTCCAGTTGATTGAGCAAGGAGTAGGTCGTGTCCATTCCATATTCGGTTTTCGGAAGGGTATCTGTGCTCATTTCAAACTCGAGTTTTATGCGTCACCCCACCTCACCTTTCCCCTGAAGCAGGCATAAGTGTGTTTTCTAAAAGCGTGACTCTGTTCTGTTTGGGGATTCAGTGCATGGGGAGCGATTTTTACATTCCCTCGATAAGTGATATCATAAGTTTCTTTTTTTGTGGGACTTATTTCACTGAGGATGATCGTACCTAAATCCACTCAGGATGCTGCTACCAGCCTCATGACGTGGATTTCATGGCTGAGTGACACTCCATTGGACCTACGTAGCACCACTTGTCCACTTGTCCACTTGTCTTTGTCCACTTGTCCACTCGTCTTTGTCCACTTGGCTCTTTCCTGGGATATGAAACGTGTACCGGAGTGGAGGTTCTTGTCAAGACAGCAGCCCTCAACTTTGGGGTCCCTGTGTCTGGTTGATTTTTTCATTTTCCCAAGGTCAACGCCCATGTGTGGAAGTGCCCTATGCTCTGTGGTTCTGTGTTTTCCATGGTTTGGGAAAGAGGATACACTTGTGAAGATTGGCTGTTGGCCATTGACATCCCGCCCATCAGCTTAACAAGGCTCCCTTGACTCCGTGGCCTGTCCTGCCTTTCTGGTTTTTAGACTTTTTTCGCCTGGCCCTTTTGCCCCGGGGGGGGGGGGGGCGAGAGATTTCTTTGTAGTGCTGATTTGCTCTCCCAGGTTGCTTGGTTGGCCAAAAAGGGCGTATGCGTTTTTTCCTGAATATATTCAGGAAAAAACGCATACGCCCTTTTTGGCCAACCGCATCATTGTCCACGTTCTGGCGCTTTTCAAGTGCTATCGGGGCCATTCCGATGTACCCGTTGACATCCGTTTCCTGCAGTTCTGCCTTGCGTTCAGCGCCTCTTCGTAGCCTGACCTCAATATATTTTGGGGCGATAGTTATCGTTTAGAACTCTGCAGGTTTGGGAAGTGCAGTGCCCCTGAGCTCCATTTCCCAAGTCGCTTTTTTGTGAGTGGGACGCAACACGGCTGGATGGCTTCACGCCCTATTGTCGATCCGGGGTGGCAGGCTGAACCGCTGGTGAATTCTTCTTCGTGATGGGAAATGAGAGTGACATGTGCCCGACCAAACACCTCCAGCGAGTCTCTCATTGGTTCCCCCTCTTGCAGTTCATCCTGCGGACAAATTGCAGACGGTACGAAAGAGGCATGGAAAGGCGCCGAGTCTCCAAGTGGGGAGATTGTTAGTAAGGGGGCCTGAATGGAGAACACGAGCACCAGGAGATGAAAACTGAGGTGAGTTTCAGAAAGCTTTCCCGATCCCACGGTGTAGCATCCGCTGGGTTTCCAATGAGTGCTTTCGCTGTCGGAAGATTGCGTTGAACCTGGAGAGTTGGGACCCATGGAATGGGGAGCACGCAGGATTCCTTTCAAGGGTCTGCATTTGCTTTCCCAACCTCACCAATCGTCTCAGCCCCAAGAGTGTCCAGCCTTATGTCTTCTGCCGCTGGGGCTGTAGATGTGGTCAATCCTGGTTGCATGCCAGTCCCTGAACGCATTTTGGAAGAATTTCTCTCTGTTTTGCCCTGCTTGTTTCTTCTTTATGTTGGAAATGTATCCTCAGAATGGGTCTGAGCTGATTTTCCCTGCTGGTTTTAGGCCGCTTTACACACACTTGATGCACTTACACAGAGATATCAAGACTTAGCTTTTAAGATGCTTACTAGTCGGATAGATACTTGTGCGATGAACAGGGTCTGGTGAGTCCAGTTGATTGAGCAAGGAGTAGGTCGTGTCCATTCCATATTCGGTTTTCGGAAGGGTATGTGTGCTCATTTCAAACTCGAGTTTTATGCGTCACCCCACCTCACCTTTCCCCTGAAGCAGGCATAAGTGTGTTTTCTAAAAGCGTGACTCTGTTCTGTTTGGGGATTCAGTGCATGGGGAGCGATTTTTACATTCCCTCGATAAGTGATATCATAAGTTTCTTTTTTTGTGGGACTTATTTCACTGAGGATGATCGTACCTAAATCCACTCAGGATGCTGCTACCAGCCTCATGACGTGGATTTCATGGCTGAGTGACACTCCATTGGACCTACGTAGCACCACTTGTCCACTTGTCTTTGTCCACTTGTCCACTCGTCTTTGTCCACTTGGCTCTTTCCTGGGATATGAAACGTGTACCGGAGTGGAGGTTCTTGTCAAGACAGCAGCCCTAAACTTTGGGGTCCCTGTGTCTGGTTGATTTTTTCATTTTCCCAAGGTCAACGCCCATGTGTGGAAGTGCCCTATGCTCTGTGGTTCTGTGTTTTCCATGGTTTGGGAAAGAGGATACACTTGTGAAGATTGGCTGTTGGCCATTGACATCCCGCCCATCAGCTTAACAAGGCTCCCTTGACTCCGTGGCCTGTCCTGCCTTTCTGGTTTTTAGACTTTTTTCGCCTGGCCCTTTTGCTCCGGGGGGGGGCGAGAGATTTCTTTGTAGTGCTGATTTGCTCTCCCAGGTTGCTTGGTTGGCCAAAAAGGGCGTATGCGTTTTTTCCTGAATATATTCAGGAAAAAACGCATACGCCCTTTTTGGCCAACCGCATCATTGTCCACGTTCTGGCGCTTTTCAAGTGCTATCGGGGCCATTCCGATGTACCCGTTGACATCCGTTTCCTGCAGTTCTGCCTTGCGTTCAGCGCCTCTTCGTAGCCTGACCTCAATATATTTTGGGGCGATAGTTATCGTTTAGAACTCTGCAGGTTTGGGAAGTGCAGTGCCCCTGAGCTCCATTTCCCAAGTCGCTTTTTTGTGAGTGGGACGCAACACGGCTGGATGGCTTCACGCCCTATTGTCGATCCGGGGTGGCAGGCTGAACCGCTGGTGAATTCTTCTTCGTGATGGGAAATGAGAGTGACATGTGCCCGACCAAACACCTCCAGCGAGTCTCTCATTGGTTCCCCCTCTTGCAGTTCATCCTGCGGACAAATTGCAGACGGTACGAAAGAGGCATGGAAAGGCGCCGAGTCTCCAAGTGGGGAGATTGTTAGTAAGGGGGCCTGGATGGAGAACACGAGCACCAGGAGATGAAAACTGAGGTGAGTTTCAGAAAGCTTTCCCGATCCCACGGTGTAGCATCCGCTGGGTTTCCAATGAGTGCTTTCGCTGTCGGAAGATTGCGTTGAACCTGGAGAGTTGGGACCCATGGAATGGGGAGCACGCAGGATTCCTTTCAAGGGTCTGCATTTGCTTTCCCAACCTCACCAATCGTCTCAGCCCCAAGAGTGTCCAGCCTTATGTCTTCTGCCGCTGGGGCTGTAGATGTGGTCAATCCTGGTTGCATGCCAGTCCCTGAACGCGTTTTGGAAGAATTTCTCTCTGTTTTGCCCTGCTTGTTTCTTCTTTATGTTGGAAATGTATCCTCAGAATGGGTCTGAGCTGATTTTCCCTGCTGGTTTTAGGCCGCTTTACACACACTTGATGCACTTACACAGAGATATCAAGACTTAGCTTTTAAGATGCTTACTAGTCGGATAGATACTTGTGCGATGAACAGGGTCTGGTGAGTCCAGTTGATTGAGCAAGGAGTAGGTCGTGTCCATTCCATATTCGGTTTTCGGAAGGGTATCTGTGCTCATTTCAAACTCGAGTTTTATGCGTCACCCCACCTCACCTTTCCCCTGAAGCAGGCATAAGTGTGTTTTCTAAAAGCGTGACTCTGTTCTGTTTGGGGATTCAGTGCATGGGGAGCGATTTTTACATTCCCTCGATAAGTGATATCATAAGTTTCTTTTTTTGTGGGACTTATTTCACTGAGGATGATCGTACCTAAATCCACTCAGGATGCTGCTACCAGCCTCATGACGTGGATTTCATGGCTGAGTGACACTCCATTGGACCTACGTAGCACCACTTGTCCACTTGTCCACTTGTCTTTGTCCACTTGTCCACTCGTCTTTGTCCACTTGGCTCTTTCCTGGGATATGAAACGTGTACCGGAGTGGAGGTTCTTGTCAAGACAGCAGCCCTCAACTTTGGGGTCCCTGTGTCTGGTTGATTTTTTCATTTTCCCAAGGTCAACGCCCATGTGTGGAAGTGCCCTATGCTCTGTGGTTCTGTGTTTTCCATGGTTTGGGAAAGAGGATACACTTGTGAAGATTGGCTGTTGGCCATTGACATCCCGCCCATCAGCTTAACAAGGCTCCCTTGACTCCGTGGCCTGTCCTGCCTTTCTGGTTTTTAGACTTTTTTCGCCTGGCCCTTTTGCCCCGGGGGGGGGGGCGAGAGATTTCTTTGTAGTGCTGATTTGCTCTCCCAGGTTGCTTGGTTGGCCAAAAAGGGCGTATGCGTTTTTTCCTGAATATATTCAGGAAAAAACGCATACGCCCTTTTTGGCCAACCGCATCATTGTCCACGTTCTGGCGCTTTTCAAGTGCTATCGGGGCCATTCCGATGTACCCGTTGACATCCGTTTCCTGCAGTTCTGCCTTGCGTTCAGCGCCTCTTCGTAGCCTGACCTCAATATATTTTGGGGCGATAGTTATCGTTTAGAACTCTGCAGGTTTGGGAAGTGCAGTGCCCCTGAGCTCCATTTCCCAAGTCGCTTTTTTGTGAGTGGGACGCAACACGGCTGGATGGCTTCACGCCCTATTGTCGATCCGGGGTGGCAGGCTGAACCGCTGGTGAATTCTTCTTCGTGATGGGAAATGAGAGTGACATGTGCCCGACCAAACACCTCCAGCGAGTCTCTCATTGGTTCCCCCTCTTGCAGTTCATCCTGCGGACAAATTGCAGACGGTACGAAAGAGGCATGGAAAGGCGCCGAGTCTCCAAGTGGGGAGATTGTTAGTAAGGGGGCCTGAATGGAGAACACGAGCACCAGGAGATGAAAACTGAGGTGAGTTTCAGAAAGCTTTCCCGATCCCACGGTGTAGCATCCGCTGGGTTTCCAATGAGTGCTTTCGCTGTCGGAAGATTGCGTTGAACCTGGAGAGTTGGGACCCATGGAATGGGGAGCACGCAGGATTCCTTTCAAGGGTCTGCATTTGCTTTCCCAACCTCACCAATCGTCTCAGCCCCAAGAGTGTCCAGCCTTATGTCTTCTGCCGCTGGGGCTGTAGATGTGGTCAATCCTGGTTGCATGCCAGTCCCTGAACGCATTTTGGAAGAATTTCTCTCTGTTTTGCCCTGCTTGTTTCTTCTTTATGTTGGAAATGTATCCTCAGAATGGGTCTGAGCTGATTTTCCCTGCTGGTTTTAGGCCGCTTTACACACACTTGATGCACTTACACAGAGATATCAAGACTTAGCTTTTAAGATGCTTACTAGTCGGATAGATACTTGTGCGATGAACAGGGTCTGGTGAGTCCAGTTGATTGAGCAAGGAGTAGGTCGTGTCCATTCCATATTCGGTTTTCGGAAGGGTATCTGTGCTCATTTCAAACTCGAGTTTTATGCGTCACCCCACCTCACCTTTCCCCTGAAGCAGGCATAAGTGTGTTTTCTAAAAGCGTGACTCTGTTCTGTTTGGGGATTCAGTGCATGGGGAGCGATTTTTACATTCCCTCGATAAGTGATATCATAAGTTTCTTTTTTTGTGGGACTTATTTCACTGAGGATGATCGTACCTAAATCCACTCAGGATGCTGCTACCAGCCTCATGACGTGGATTTCATGGCTGAGTGACACTCCATTGGACCTACGTAGCACCACTTGTCCACTTGTCTTTGTCCACTTGTCCACTCGTCTTTGTCCACTTGGCTCTTTCCTGGGATATGAAACGTGTACCGGAGTGGAGGTTCTTGTCAAGACAGCAGCCCTCAACTTTGGGGTCCCTGTGTCTGGTTGATTTTTTCATTTTCCCAAGGTCAACGCCCATGTGTGGAAGTGCCCTATGCTCTGTGGTTCTGTGTTTTCCATGGTTTGGGAAAGAGGATACACTTGTGAAGATTGGCTGTTGGCCATTGACATCCCGCCCATCAGCTTAACAAGGCTCCCTTGACTCCGTGGCCTGTCCTGCCTTTCTGGTTTTTAGACTTTTTTCGCCTGGCCCTTTTGCTCCGGGGGGGGGCGAGAGATTTCTTTGTAGTGCTGATTTGCTCTCCCAGGTTGCTTGGTTGGCCAAAAAGGGCGTATGCGTTTTTTCCTGAATATATTCAGGAAAAAACGCATACGCCCTTTTTGGCCAACCGCATCATTGTCCACGTTCTGGCGCTTTTCAAGTGCTATCGGGGCCATTCCGATGTACCCGTTGACATCCGTTTCCTGCAGTTCTGCCTTGCGTTCAGCGCCTCTTCGTAGCCTGACCTCAATATATTTTGGGGCGATAGTTATCGTTTAGAACTCTGCAGGTTTGGGAAGTGCAGTGCCCCTGAGCTCCATTTCCCAAGTCGCTTTTTTGTGAGTGGGACGCAACACGGCTGGATGGCTTCACGCCCTATTGTCGATCCGGGGTGGCAGGCTGAACCGCTGGTGAATTCTTCTTCGTGATGGGAAATGAGAGTGACATGTGCCCGACCAAACACCTCCAGCGAGTCTCTCATTGGTTCCCCCTCTTGCAGTTCATCCTGCGGACAAATTGCAGACGGTACGAAAGAGGCATGGAAAGGCGCCGAGTCTCCAAGTGGGGAGATTGTTAGTAAGGGGGCCTGGATGGAGAACACGAGCACCAGGAGATGAAAACTGAGGTGAGTTTCAGAAAGCTTTCCCGATCCCACGGTGTAGCATCCGCTGGGTTTCCAATGAGTGCTTTCGCTGTCGGAAGATTGCGTTGAACCTGGAGAGTTGGGACCCATGGAATGGGGAGCACGCAGGATTCCTTTCAAGGGTCTGCATTTGCTTTCCCAACCTCACCAATCGTCTCAGCCCCAAGAGTGTCCAGCCTTATGTCTTCTGCCGCTGGGGCTGTAGATGTGGTCAATCCTGGTTGCATGCCAGTCCCTGAACGCATTTTGGAAGAATTTCTCTCTGTTTTGCCCTGCTTGTTTCTTCTTTATGTTGGAAATGTATCCTCAGAATGGGTCTGAGCTGATTTTCCCTGCTGGTTTTAGGCCGCTTTACACACACTTGATGCACTTACACAGAGATATCAAGACTTAGCTTTTAAGATGCTTACTAGTCGGATAGATACTTGTGCGATGAACAGGGTCTGGTGAGTCCAGTTGATTGAGCAAGGAGTAGGTCGTGTCCATTCCATATTCGGTTTTCGGAAGGGTATCTGTGCTCATTTCAAACTCGAGTTTTATGCGTCACCCCACCTCACCTTTCCCCTGAAGCAGGCATAAGTGTGTTTTCTAAAAGCGTGACTCTGTTCTGTTTGGGGATTCAGTGCATGGGGAGCGATTTTTACATTCCCTCGATAAGTGATATCATAAGTTTCTTTTTTTGTGGGACTTATTTCACTGAGGATGATCGTACCTAAATCCACTCAGGATGCTGCTACCAGCCTCATGACGTGGATTTCATGGCTGAGTGACACTCCATTGGACCTACGTAGCACCACTTGTCCACTTGTCCACTTGTCTTTGTCCACTTGTCCACTCGTCTTTGTCCACTTGGCTCTTTCCTGGGATATGAAACGTGTACCGGAGTGGAGGTTCTTGTCAAGACAGCAGCCCTCAACTTTGGGGTCCCTGTGTCTGGTTGATTTTTTCATTTTCCCAAGGTCAACGCCCATGTGTGGAAGTGCCCTATGCTCTGTGGTTCTGTGTTTTCCATGGTTTGGGAAAGAGGATACACTTGTGAAGATTGGCTGTTGGCCATTGACATCCCGCCCATCAGCTTAACAAGGCTCCCTTGACTCCGTGGCCTGTCCTGCCTTTCTGGTTTTTAGACTTTTTTCGCCTGGCCCTTTTGCCCCGGGGTGGGGCGAGAGATTTCTTTGTAGTGCTGATTTGCTCTCCCAGGTTGCTTGGTTGGCCAAAAAGGGCGTATGCGTTTTTTCCTGAATATATTCAGGAAAAAACGCATACGCCCTTTTTGGCCAACCGCATCATTGTCCACGTTCTGGCGCTTTTCATGTGCTATCGGGGCCATTCCGATGTACCCGTTGACATCCGTTTCCTGCAGTTCTGCCTTGCGTTCAGCGCCTCTTCGTAGCCTGACCTCAATATATTTTGGGGCGATAGTTATCGTTTAGAACTCTGCAGGTTTGGGAAGTGCAGTGCCCCTGAGCTCCATTTCCCAAGTCGCTTTTTTGTGAGTGGGACGCAACACGGCTGGATGGCTTCACGCCCTATTGTCGATCCGGGGTGGCAGGCTGAACCTCTGGTGAATTCTTCTTCGTGATGGGAAATGAGAGTGACATGTGCCCGACCAAACACCTCCAGCGAGTCTCTCATTGGTTCCCCCTCTTGCAATTCATCCTGCGGACAAATTGCAGACGGTACGAAAGAGGCATGGAAAGGCGCCGAGTCTCCAAGTGGGGAGATTGTTAGTAAGGGGGCCTGAATGGAGAACACGAGCACCAGGAGATGAAAACTGAGGTGAGTTTCAGAAAGCTTTCCCGATCCCACGGTGTAGCATCCGCTGGGTTTCCAATGAGTGCTTTCGCTGTCGGAAGATTGCGTTGAACCTGGAGAGTTGGGACCCATGGAATGGGGAGCACGCAGGATTCCTTTCAAGGGTCTGCATTTGCTTTCCCAACCTCACCAATCGTCTCAGCCCCAAGAGTGTCCAGCCTTATGTCTTCTGCCGCTGGGGCTGTAGATGTGGTCAATCCTGGTTGCATGCCAGTCCCTGAACGCATTTTGGAAGAATTTCTCTCTGTTTTGCCCTGCTTGTTTCTTCTTTATGTTGGAAATGTATCCTCAGAATGGGTCTGAGCTGATTTTCCCGGCTGGTTTTAGGCCGCTTTACACACACTTGATGCACTTACACAGAGATATCAAGACTTAGCTTTTAAGATGCTTACTAGTCGGATAGATACTTGTGCGATGAACAGGGTCTGGTGAGTCCAGTTGATTGAGCAAGGAGTAGGTCGTGTCCATTCCATATTCGGTTTTCGGAAGGGTATCTGTGCTCATTTCAAACTCGAGTTTTATGCGTCACCGCACCTCACCTTTCCCCTGAAGCAGGCATAAGTGTGTTTTCTAAAAGCGTGACTCTGTTCTGTTTGGGGATTCCGTTCATGGGGAGCGATTTTTACATTCCCTCGATAAGTGATATCATAAGTTTCTTTTTTTGTGGGACTTATTTCACTGAGGATGATCGTACCTAAATCCACTCAGGATACTGCTACCAGCCTCATGACGTGGATTTCATGGCTGAGTGACACTCCATTGGACCTACGTAGCACCACTTGTCCACTTGTCTTTGTCCACTTGTCCACTCGTCTTTGTCCACTTGGCTCTTTCCTGGGATATGAAACGTGTACCGGAGTGGAGGTTCTTGTCAAGACAGCAGCCCTCAACTTTGGGGTCCCTGTGTCTGGTTGATTTTTTGATTTTCCCAAGGTCAACGCCCATGTGTGGAAGTGCCCTATGCTCTGTGGTTCTGTGTTTTCCATGGTTTGGGAAAGAGGATACACTTGTGAAGATTGGCTGTTGGCCATTGACATCCCGCCCATCAGCTTAACAAGGCTCCCTTGACTCCGTGGCCTGTCCTGCCTTTCTGGTTTTTAGACTTTTTTCGCCTGGCCCTTTTGCCCCGGGGTGGGGCGAGAGATTTCTTTGTAGTGCTGATTTGCTCTCCCAGGTTGCTTGGTTGGCCAAAAAGGGCGTATGCGTTTTTTCCTGAATATATTCAGGAAAAAACGCATACGCCCTTTTTGGCCAACCGCATCATTGTCCACGTTCTGGCGCTTGTCATGTGCTATCGGGGCCATTCCGATGTACCCGTTGACATCCGTTTCCTGCAGTTCTGCCTTGCGTTCAGCGCCTCTTCGTAGCCTGACCTCAATATATTTTGGGGCGATAGTTATCGTTTAGAACTCTGCAGGTTTGGGAAGTGCAGTGCCCCTGAGCTCCATTTCCCAAGTCGCTTTTTTGTGAGTGGGACGCAACACGGCTGGATGGCTTCACGCCCTATTGTCGATCCGGGGTGGCAGGCTGAACCGCTGGTGAATTCTTCTTCGTGATGGGAAATGAGAGTGACATGTGCCCGACCAAACACCTCCAGCGAGTCTCTCATTGGTTCCCCCTCTTGCAGTTCATCCTGCGCACAAATTGCAGACGGTACGAAAGAGGCATGGAAAGGCGCCGAGTCTCCAAGTGGGGAGATTGTTAGTAAGGGGGCCTGAATGGAGAACACGAGCACCAGGAGATGAAAACTGAGGTGAGTTTCAGAAAGCTTTCCCGATCCCACGGTGTAGCATCCGCTGGGTTTCCAATGAGTGCTTTCGCTGTCGGAAGATTGCGTTGAACCTGGAGAGTTGGGACCCATGGAATGGGGAGCACGCAGGATTCCTTTCAAGGGTCTGCATTTGCTTTCCCAACCTCACCAATCGTCTCAGCCCCAAGAGTGTCCAGCCTTATGTCTTCTGCCGCTGGGGCTGTAGATGTGGTCAATCCTGGTTGCATGCCAGTCCCTGAACGCATTTTGGAAGAATTTCTCTCTGTTTTGCCCTGCTTGTTTCTTCTTTATGTTGGAAATGTATCCTCAGAATGGGTCTGAGCTCATTTTCCCTGCTGGTTTTAGGCCGCTTTACACACACTTGATGCACTTACACAGAGATATCAAGACTTAGCTTTTAAGATGCTTACTAGTCGGATAGATACTTGTGCGATGAACAGGGTCTGGTGAGTCCAGTTGATTGAGCAAGGAGTAGGTCGTGTCCATTCCATATTCGGTTTTCGGAAGGGTATCTGTGCTCATTTCAAACTCGAGTTTTATGCGTCACCCCACCTCACCTTTCCCCTGAAGCAGGCATAAGTGTGTTTTCTAAAAGCGTGACTCTGTTCTGTTTGGGGATTCAGTGCATGGGGAGCGATTTTTACATTCCCTCGATAAGTGATATCATAAGTTTCTTTTTTTGTGGGACTTATTTCACTGAGGATGATCGTACCTAAATCCACTCAGGATGCTGCTACCAGCCTCATGACGTGGATTTCATGGCTGAGTGACACTCCATTGGACCTACGTAGCACCACTTGTCCACTTGTCCACTTGTCTTTGTCCACTTGTCCACTCGTCTTTGTCCACTTGGCTCTTTCCTGGGATATGAAACGTGTACCGGAGTGGAGGTTCTTGTCAAGACAGCAGCCCTCAACTTTGGGGTCCCTGTGTCTGGTTGATTTTTTCATTTTCCCAAGGTCAACGCCCATGTGTGGAAGTGCCCTATGCTCTGTGGTTCTGTGTTTTACATGGTTTGGGAAAGAGGATACACTTGTGAAGATTGGCTGTTGGCCATTGACATCCCGCCCATCAGCTTAACAAGGCTCCCTTGACTCCGTGGGCTGTCCTGCCTTTCTGGTTTTTAGACTTTTTTCGCCTGGCCCTTTTGCCCCGGGGGGGGGGGCGAGAGATTTCTTTGTAGTGCTGATTTGCTCTCCCAGGTTGCTTGGTTGGCCAAAAAGGGCGTATGCGTTTTTTCCTGAATATATTCAGGAAAAAACGCATACGCCCTTTTTGGCCAACCGCATCATTGTCCACGTTCTGGCGCTTTTCAAGTGCTATCGGGGCCATTCCGATGTACCCGTTGACATCCGTTTCCTGCAGTTCTGCCTTGCGTTCAGCGCCTCTTCGTAGCCTGACCTCAATATATTTTGGGGCGATAGTTATCGTTTAGAACTCTGCAGGTTTGGGAAGTGCAGTGCCCCTGAGCTCCATTTCCCAAGTCGCTTTTTTGTGAGTGGGACGCAACACGGCTGGATGGCTTCACGCCCTATTGTCGATCCGGGGTGGCAGGCTGAACCGCTGGTGAATTCTTCTTCGTGATGGGAAATGAGAGTGACATGTGCCCGACCAAACACCTCCAGCGAGTCTCTCATTGGTTCCCCCTCTTGCAGTTCATCCTGCGGACAAATTGCAGACGGTACGAAAGAGGCATGGAAAGGCGCCGAGTCTCCAAGTGGGGAGATTGTTAGTAAGGGGGCCTGAATGGAGAACACGAGCACCAGGAGATGAAAACTGAGGTGAGTTTCAGAAAGCTTTCCCGATCCCACGGTGTAGCATCCGCTGGGTTTCCAATGAGTGCTTTCGCTGTCGGAAGATTGCATTGAACCTGGAGAGTTGGGACCCATGGAATGGGGAGCACACAGGATTCCTTTCAAGGGTCTGCATTTGCTTTCCCAACCTCACCAATCGTCTCAGCCCCAAGAATGTCCAGCCTTATGTCTTCTGCCGCTGGGGCTGTAGATGTGGTCAATCCTGGTTGCATGCCAGTCCCTGAACGCATTTTGGAAGAATTTCTCTCTGTTTTGCCCTGCTTGTTTCTTCTTTATGTTGGAAATGTATCCTCAGAATGGGTCTGAGCTGATTTTCCCTGCTGGTTTTAGGCCGCTTTACACACACTTGATGCACTTACACAGAGATATCAAGACTTAGCTTTTAAGATGCTTACTAGTCGGATAGATACTTGTGCGATGAACAGGGTCTGGTGAGTCCAGTTGATTGAGCAAGGAGTAGGTCGTGTCCATTCCATATTCGGTTTTCGGAAGGGTATCTGTGCTCATTTCAAACTCGAGTTTTATGCGTCACCCCACCTCACCTTTCCCCTGAAGCAGGCATAAGTGTGTTTTCTAAAAGCGTGACTCTGTTCTGTTTGGGGATTCAGTGCATGGGGAGCGATTTTTACATTCCCTCGATAAGTGATATCATAAGTTTCTTTTTTTGTGGGACTTATTTCACTGAGGATGATCGTACCTAAATCCACTCAGGATGCTGCTACCAGCCTCATGACGTGGATTTCATGGCTGAGTGACACTCCATTGGACCTACGTAGCACCACTTGTCCACTCGTCTTTGTCCACTTGGCTCTTTCCTGGGATATGAAACGTGTACCGGAGTGGAGGTTCTTGTCAAGACAGCAGCCCTCAACTTTGGGGTCCCTGTGTCTGGTTGATTTTTTCATTTTCCCAAGGTCAACGCCCATGTGTGGAAGTGCCCTATGCTCTGTGGTTCTGTGTTTTCCATGGTTTGGGAAAGAGGATACACTTGTGAAGATTGGCTGTTGGCCATTGACATCCCGCCCATCAGCTTAACAAGTCTCCCTTGACTCCGTGGGCTGTCCTGCCTTTCTGGTTTTTAGACTTTTTTCGCCTGGCCCTTTTGCCCCGGTGGGGGGGGGGCGAGAGATTTCTTTGTAGTGCTGATTTGCTCTCCCAGGTTGCTTGGTTGGCCAAAAAGGGCGTATGCGTTTTTTCCTGAATATATTCAGGAAAAAACGCATACGCCCTTTTTGGCCAACCGCATCATTGTCCACGTTCTGGCGCTTTTCATGTGCTATCGGGGCCATTCCGATGTACCCGTTGACATCCGTTTCCTGCAGTTCTGCCTTGCGTTCAGCGCCTCTTCGTAGCCTGACCTCAATATATTTTGGGGCGATAGTTATCGTTTAGAACTCTGCAGGTTTGGGAAGTGCAGTGCCCCTGAGCTCCATTTCCCAAGTCGCTTTTTTGTGAGTGGGACGCAACACGGCTGGATGGCTTCACGCCCTATTGTCGATCCGGGGTGGCAGGCTGAACCTCTGGTGAATTCTTCTTCGTGATGGGAAATGAGAGTGACATGTGCCCGACCAAACACCTCCAGCGAGTCTCTCATTGGTTCCCCCTCTTGCAATTCATCCTGCGGACAAATTGCAGACGGTACGAAAGAGGCATGGAAAGGCGCCAAGTCTCCAAGTGGGGAGATTGTTAGTAAGGGGGCCTGAATGGAGAACACGAGCACCAGGAGATGAAAACTGAGGTGAGTTTCAGAAAGCTTTCCCGATCCCACGGTGTAGCATCCGCTGGGTTTCCAATGAGTGCTTTCGCTGTCGGAAGATTGCGTTGAACCTGGAGAGTTGGGACCCATGGAATGGGGAGCACGCAGGATTCCTTTCAAGGGTCTGCATTTGCTTTCCCAACCTCACCAATCGTCTCAGCCCCAAGAGTGTCCAGCCTTATGTCTTCTGCCGCTGGGGCTGTAGATGTGGTCAATCCTGGTTGCATGCCAGTCCCTGAACGCATTTTGGAAGAATTTCTCTCTGTTTTGCCCTGCTTGTTTCTTCTTTATGTTGGAAATGTACCCTCATAATGGGTCTGAGCTGATTTTCCCTGCTGGTTTTAGGCCGCGTTACACACACTTGATGCACTTACACAGAGATATCAAGACTTAGCTTTTAAGATGCTTACTAGTCGGATAGATACTTGTGCGATGAACAGGGTCTGGTGAGTCCAGTTGATTGAGCAAGGAGTAGGTCGTGTCCATTCCATATTCGGTTTTCGGAAGGGTATCTGTGCTCATTTCAAACTCGAGTTTTATGCGTCACCCCACCTCACCTTTCCCCTGAAGCAGGCATAAGTGTGTTTTCTAAAAGCGTGACTCTGTTCTGTTTGGGGATTCAGTGCATGGGGAGCGATTTTTACATTCCCTCGATAAGTGATATCATAAGTTTCTTTTTTTGTGGGACTTATTTCACTGAGGATGATCGTACCTAAATCCACTCAGGATGCTGCTACCAGCCTCATGACGTGGATTTCATGGCTGAGTGACACTCCATTGGACCTACGTAGCACCACTTGTCCACTTGTCCACTTGTCTTTGTCCACTTGTCCACTCGTCTTTGTCCACTTGGCTCTTTCCTGGGATATGAAACGTGTACCGGAGTGGAGGTTCTTGTCAAGACAGCAGCCCTCAACTTTGGGGTCCCTGTGTCTGGTTGATTTTTTCATTTTCCCAAGGTCAACGCCCATGTGTGGAAGTGCCCTATGCTCTGTGGTTCTGTGTTTTACATGTTTTGGGAAAGAGGATACACTTGTGAAGATTGGCTGTTGGCCGTTGACATCCCGCCCATCAGCTTAACAAGGCTCCCTTGTCTCCGTGGCCTGTCCTGCCTTTCTGGTTTTTAGACTTTTTTCGCGTGGCCCTTTTGACTGGGCGGGGGGGAGGGAGATTTCTTTGTAGTGTTGATTTGCTCTCCCAGGTTGCTTGGTTGGCCAAAAAGGGCGTATGCGTTTTTTCCTGAATATATTCAGGAAAAAACGCATACGCCCTTTTTGGCCAACCGCATCATTGTCAACGTTCTGGCGCTTTTCATGTGCTATCGGGGCCATTCCGATGTACCCGTTGACATCCGTTTCCTGCAATTCTGCCTTGCGTTCAACGCCTCTTCGTAGCCTGACCTCAATATATTTTGGGGCGATAGTTATCGTTTAGAACTCTGCAGGTTTGGGAAGTGCAGTGCCCCTAAGCTCCATTTCCCAAGTCGCTTTTTTGTGAGTGGGACGCAACACGGCTGGATGGCTTCACGCCCTATTGTCGATCCGGGGTGGCAGGCTGAGCCTCTGGTGAATTCTTCTTGGCGATGGGAAATGAGAGTGACATGTGCCCGACCAAACACCTCCAGCGAGTCTCTCATTGGTTCCCCCTCTTGCAGTTCATCCTGCGGACAAATTGCAGACGGTACGAAAGAGGCATGGAAAGGCGCTGAGTCTCCAAGTGGGGAGATTGTTAGTAAGGGGGCCTGAATGGAGAACACGAGCACCAGGAGGTGAAAACTGAGTTGAGTTTCAGAAAGCTTTCCCGATCCCACGGTGTAGCATCCGCTGGGTTTCCAATGAGTGCTTTCGCTGTCGGAAGATTGCGTTGAACCTGGAGAGTTGGGACCCATGGAATGGGGAGCACGCAGGATTCCTTTCAAGGGTCTGCATTTGCTTTCCCAACCTCACCAATCGTCTCAGCCCCAAGAGTGTCCAGCCTTATGTTTTCTGCCGCTGGGGCTGTAGTTGTGGTGAATCCTGGTTGCATGCCAGTCCCTGAACGCATTTTGGAAGAATTTCTCTCTGTTTTGCCCTGCTTGTTTCTTCTTTGTGTTGGAAATGTATCCTCAGAATGGGTCTGAGCTGATTTTCCCTGCTGTTTTTAGGCCGCTTTACACACACTTGATGCACTTACACAGAGATATCAAGACTTAGCTTTTAAGATGCTTACTAGTCGGATAGATACTTGTGCGATGAACAGGGTCTGGTGAGTCCAGTTGATTGAGCAAGGAGTAGGTCGTGTCCATTCCATATTCGGTTTTCGCAAGAGTATCTGTGCTCATTTCAAACTCGAGTTTTATGCATCAGCCCACCTCACCTTTCCCCTGAAGCAGGCATAAGTGTGTTTTCTAAAAGCGTGACTCGGTTGTGTTTTGGGAATTCAGTACATTCGCACATCTGGTTACTCGGGCAGCACAGCCCTTCTGGAAGTCTTGTTCCCAGGTTGTAAATTAGAACGGAATGTGCCAGGAAGAAACCCCAGAAGTTTATGTCACATTACTTCTTGTTCGCTCTTTTAATTCTTTTGATCACGCTAATGATTAGAATATTGTTGGTCCTAGGTGTAAAAAATCTGGTTCATTTATACGTTATGTATGTATATATATATATATATATATATATATATATATATATACATATATATATATATATATTGTACAGATATTCTTCCAATGTAAATTATTGCGGAGTGTTCTGGTGACCTCCCTTGCTATATGTTCGGTCTGTATGATATATATATATTTAATATGTATTTGTACACATATGGTCCCACTAATCTTAATTTATCCTTTCCCCCCACCTTTCATTTTACATAAGCTTAGTTTTTTTTCTAAGTGTGTGAGTGTCTTTCTTTGTGGAAATATGTTCATTTGTGTCAGCTGTTAGATAACGCCTATACGTGATATCATACAGTATGTCCTTTGCTTTCCGACTTAACTCATATTCTGTGATGATCTCTACGCTCATCTCGGGTGCCTCAAAGAGCAGTGTTTCCTTGTTTTCCATGCCGAATAGTCCACTGTGTCCACGGACCAGCTCTTCTTATCCATTCATCTGTTGATGGACATTTGGGTTGCTTCGGTGTCTTGGCTACTGTGAAAACTCGTGGAGTGCAGCTCTTGCAGCCTGTCTTCTCAGGTGAGAGGCTCGGCTGTGGGTGTTCTGGATGGAAGGGTGGCTCAATTTTTAATTGAAAACGCAGCTCCTTTCTGTTCTCATTATTGGCTGTTACAACTAGACATGTCCTCCGGAGACAGAGGGAGCAGAGTTCTCTAAAACCCCTTCAGCATTTATTGTTTGTAGTCTTTTGGCTGACGGTAGTTAACTTGGGTGAGCTGAAAGCTTTTTGTAGCTTAGAGGAGTCTGATCATTCCTGAGGTTGAGCTTTTCTCCATTTTGCTTTTTTTGATAAAGAGTGAGTAAAACTTACCTCTTCATACTATCTCTTTGACACATTTGCCTGCTTTGAATTTTTTTCGCCACTGCCGAGCTCAGGACATTTTTTTTTTTTTTGAGGGCAGGTGTCTTTTAGAGGCCTGAATCCTTGTGAATGTTAAGTGACCCATAGCTATCCGTTTAAAGCCGCTCTTGCGGGAAACGGCCACAAGGCGGCAGTATTTCTCCATTTCCAACTCTGGGTTTTCCTGCAACAGAGGCTTCCTGGAAATTATGTTAGTAGGCTGCAAATGAGAGTGCAGTGTGTCAGGGCAAACCCCCAAGAGCTTATATCTCCTTACTTCTTGTGTGTTTTTTAAAATTTAATTGTTATCTAGTATCACAGCCAATTGGATAAAAATGTGGTGTGTGTTCTAGGTGTACTGCATCTGGTTCATCATATGTATGTATCAATCTATTCATCTTTGGATCCTTTCCCGTGTAGGTTATTACAGAGTGTTGAGTCGACCTCTCTTGGTATTCCTTAGGTATTTTGTGATTATATATTTCATATGTATCAGTACATGTCTGTAAACCCCCATATCCAAATTCATACATTCCTTACACCTTTCCACTTGGTTAAGCATAGTTGGTTTTCTGCATCTATGCACGGCCTTCTCTTGGAAATGACTTCATGGGTATCAATGTTGAAGTAACAGCTATAAGTGATGTCATAGGATATTTCTATTTCGGTTTCTTTCGTACTTCCTTTTGGGTGGGTATCTCTAGATCCTTCTACGGTGGTGCCAGCGGCACTGTTGCATGCTCTTCCGTGGCTCATGTTCCATTGTGCATATGGGCCCCCTTCTTCTTGGTGCATTGTTCTGTTGATGGACATTTGGGTTTCTTCCAAGTCTTGGCGATGGTACATGTTGCTGCAGTGCAGGATGGCCAGCCTGTGTCTTTTTGATTTTGGTCTACTCGGGAGATAGGCCCATCAGTGGGCCTACCCGATTACAGGTTAGCTCAATTTCTACCTTTCAATGCACCTCCACGGTGTTCTCACTACTAGCTGTTACCAGGTAACGTCCCAGCGGCCACTAGAGGGCACAGAGTTCTCTAAAACACCTTGAGCATTTATTCTTTGTAGACTCTGTGGCTGATGATCATTCTGACGACGGTGGGTGAACGTTTCTGTCGACTGGATTTGCATGGCTTTATTAATTCCTGATGTTGAGCATTTTTCCATGCCCTTTTATTTATCACAAGAGAAAGAAAGAAAGAGAAGACAAAATGTGCACAAAATATGCCTCTTGAAATTGTCGTTTTGAAATGTGCACGTCTTTTGAGTTTTTTTCCTCGATGGACGACCCAAGAATCGTTTTTGAGGGCAGGTGTCATTTATAGGCCTGCAATGATTTTGAATATCAAGTGACCATTAGCACTGGGTTTAAAGCTGCTGTTTTGAGAAACGGCCACAAGGCGGCAGCAGGTCTCCTTTACCAAACCTGGTTACTCGGGCAACAGAGCCTCCGTGGAAGTCGTATTCTAGGTTGTCAATTAGAATGGACTGTGCCAGGAAAAAGCCCCTTATGTTTGTGCCTCACGACTGACTTGTTCGTTTTTTAATTCAACGTTTATTGTTTCTCACAGCAAGTTTGATTACAATGTTTTGCTTGTTGTAGGTGTGAAAGATGTGGCTCTTTTACACATAAACATGTATCTAGTCTTCTTTGGATCCTTTTCCCATGTAGCTTATGACACAATGTTGAGTACTCTTCTCTTGGTATTCCGTAGGCCTTTGGTGATTTTGTATTTCACCTGTGTTTGTATCTCTCTCTTAAACCCAATTTCCTAATGTACACAATTCTCACACCTGTCCATGGGTGAACCATAAATCTGTTTATTGCATCTGTGATTGCCTTTCTCTGTGGAAATATCTTCAGTGATATCAATTTTCAGGGAACACCTATAAGTGATATCGTAGGCTATGTATCTTTCGCTCTGTGACTTACTGCAAGGTGCGTGATGAACTCTAGCCTCACCGATGGTGCTGTTGATGGCATTGTTTCCTTTTGTTCCTTGGCTAATATTCCATCTGCTCAGGTCCCTGTTCTTCTTTGTCCACTCATCTGTTGATGGACTTTCTGCTTGCTTCCATGTCCTGGCTATTGTAATACTCCTGCAATGCAGATTTGCCTGCCTGTGTCTTTCCACTTCTGTCTTCTTTCTTAGGTTATAGGCCCAGGAGTGGGCCTGCTGGATCATATCGTAACTCAGTGTTTACCTTGTAAAGGCACCTCCATTCTGTTCCCATTAGTGCCTCTTACCAGGTGAAGTCCTGTGGCGAGCATTGCCCTCTGAGGAAGGCGCCACTAAGACCCTCCTAAGCCTCAGGGCCCGACTGTACTCTCCTTGGTATGCATCCTGGACTTTATGGTATGAACATACAAAAGGAGATGGTCTTTGGCCAAATCGCTCCAGGGACCTGCTCAGTTACTGGGAGTCCCTGGTTGTTCCCTAAAGCTAGGAAAAGCAACCCTGGAGGGGAAATTGGTGCCTTTGAGGGAGAAGCCGAGCAGCCAACCAACCAGCTGATGCTGATAAGGTGTGACTAAGCCGAGAAGCCAACCAACCAGCTGGTGCCGATAAGGCGTGACGAAGCAAAGTCCCTGCTTTAGGGGTATATATACGGCTAGGCTTTGTTATTAAACTTGCCTTGCAAGCGTCAGTTGCTTGTGCCCTTCTGATCCCATACCTTGGTGCGTTCAGTTCCCTACCCCCTCTCGTCGGTTGTTGCTACACTTTGAGGACCCGCCGCGGCTGGCGGCAAAGTCCCACTTAACCTAGAGGGTATGCACTTCTCCACAACCCCTTCAGCATGAATTGTTGGTAGTCTTGTTGCTGATGGTTCTTCTGACTGGTGTGAGCCGATACCTCTGTGGTTGGATTTGCATGCGTCTCATAAAGCCTTGAAATTGAGGTTTCAGGGATGCCCTTTTTTTCTTCAAACTGTGTGTGTAGCTTACCTCATCACATTCTTTTCTTGAACTATGTGCCGCCTTTTGAAATATTTTGGCCACTACCTCCCTCAAGACATTTTGAGGGCAGGTTTCATTGACAGCCCTCCAGGACTTGTGCACACGAAGTGACCATTAGCACGGGTTTTCAAGCTGCCGTTGCAGGTAACGGCCACAGGGCTGCAGCATTTCTGCGTTTCCCACTCTGGTAACTAGTGAAACAGGCCTTCCTGCCAGTGGTGTTCCTTGGTTATCAATGACGGTGGGATGTGTCTGGAGAAACCCCCCAAAGCTGATGTCTCCTTACTTATATCTGTTTTTAAAATGGAATTTCTACTTTTCACTGGAGTACTCTTCCATTGTGTCCATGGACCACTGCTCCTTTCTGCATTCCTCTGTGGCTGGGCATTTTCATTGCTTCCAAGTGTTGGCTATGGTAAACATTGCTGGATTGCAGGATTGCCAGCCCGTGTCTTTTTGATTCTCATCCTCTCAGGTGATAGACCCAGCAGTGGCTATGCTTGATTGAACGGTCGCTCAATGTTGACCCTTTCCAGGCAACTCCACTGTGTTTTCCTTAGGGGCTCTTACCACGTCCCACTTAGAACCGAGGGTACGCATTTCTTCACCACCCCGTCAGCATTTCTTGTTTGCAGAAGTTTTGCTGCTGGCCATGCTGAGTCGTGTGACATGATAGGTTTTTGTAACGTGTATTTTCGTGTCTAATAATTCCTAAGGTTCAGCATTTTTCCACGCCTTTTTTTATTCTGTTAAACAAAAACAGGAAAAAAAAAACCCTGAGTACAATAAACCTCTCGAAATTGTCTTCTTGGAAGGTTGCCCTCTTTGGACTTTTTTGGTCGATTTTCGACCCCAGGATTTTGTTTTGGAGGGCAGGTGTCATTTACAAGCCTGCAATGGGTGTGAATATTGAGTGACCATTAGCACTGACTTTAAAGCTGCTGCTGTGGGAAACGGCCACAAGGCGTCAGCATTGCTACATTCCCACATCTGGTTACTAGGGCAGCAGAGCCTTCTGGAAGTCCTGTTCCCAGGTTGTCAATTAGAATGGAATGTGCCAGGAAAAAACCCCAGAAGTGTATGTCACATTACTTCTTGTTCGCTCTTTTAATTTGTTTAAATCGGGGTAATGATTAGAATACTGTTGGTCCTATATGTACAGAATCTGGTTCATTTGTACGTTTTATATATATATATATATATTCTTGTACAGATCCTCTTCCCATGTAAATTATTGCAGAGTGTTCTGGTGACCTCCCTTGCTATATGGTCGGTCTGTTTGATATATATATTTAATACGTATTTGTACACATATGGTGACACTAATCTTAATTTATCCATTCCCCCCACCTTTCATTTTACATAAGCTTAGTTTGCTTTCTAAGTCTGTGAGTGTCTTTCTTTGTGGAAATATGTTCATTTGTGTCAGCTGTTAGATAACGCCTATAGGTGATGTCATACGGTATGCCTTTTGCTTTCCGACTTAACTGATGTTCTGTGATGATCTCTAGGCTCATCTCGGGTGCCTCAAAGAGCAGTGTTTCCTTGTTTTCCATGGCTAATAGTCCACTGTGTCCACGGACCAGCTCTTCTTATCCATTCATCTGTTGATGGACATTTGGGTTGCTTCGGTGTCTTGGCTACTGTGAAAACTCGTGGAGTGCAGCTCTTGCAGCCTGTCTTCTCAGGTGAGAGGCTCAGCTGTGGGTGTTCTGGATGGAAGGGTGGCTCAATTTTTAATTGAAAACGCAGCTCCTTTCTGTTCTCATTATTGGCTGTTACAACTAGACATGTCCTCCGGAGACAGAGGGAGCAGAGTTCTCTAAAACCCCGTCAGCATTTATTGTTTGTAGTCTTTTGGCTGACGGTAGTTAACTTGGGTGAGCTGAAAGCTTTTTGTAGCTTAGAGGAGTCTGATCATTCCTGAGGTTGAGCTTTTCTCCATTTTCCTTTTTTTGATAAAGAGTGAGTAAAACTTACCTCTTCATACTATCTCTTTGACACATTTGCCTGCTTTGAATTTTTTTCGCCACTGCCGAGCTCAGGACATTTTTTTTTTTGAGGGCAGGTGTCTTTTAGAGGCCTGAGTCCTTGTGAATGTTAAGTGACCCATAGCTATGAGTTTGAAGCCGCTCTTGCGGGAAACGGCCACAAGGCGGCAGCATTTCTCCATTTCCAACTCTGGGTTTTCCTGCAACAGAGGCTTCCTGGAAATTGTGTTAGTAGGCTGCAAATGAGAGTGCAGTGTGTCAGGGCAAACCCCCAAGAGCTTATATCTCCTTACTTCTTGTGTGTTTTTTAAAATTTAATTGTTATCTAGTATCACAGCCAATTGGATAAAAATGTGGTGTGTGTTCTAGGTGTACTGCATCTGGTTCATCATATGTATGTATCAATCTATTCATCTTTGGATCCTTTCCCGTGTAGGTTATTACAGAGTGTTGAGTCGACCTCTCCTGGTATTCCTTAGGTATTTTGTGATTATATATTTCATATGTATCAGTACATGTCTGTAAACCCCCATATCCAAATTCATACATTCCTTACACCTTTCCACTTGGTTAAGCATAGTTGGTTTTCTGCATCTATGCACGGCCTTCTCTTGGAAATGACTTCATGGGTATCAATGTTGAAGTAACAGCTATAAGTGATGTCATAGGATATTTCTATTTCGGTTTCTTTCATACTTCCTTTTGGGTGGGTATCTCTAGATCCTTCTACGGTGGTGCCAGCGGCACTGTTGCATGCTCTTCCGTGGCTCATGTTCCATTGTGCGCATGGGCCCCCTTCTTCTTGGTGCATTGTTCTGTTGATGGACATTTGGGTTTCTTCCAAGTCTTGGCGATGGTACATGTTGCTGCAGTGCAGGATGGCCAGCCTGTGTCTTTTTGATTTTGGTCTACTCGGGAGATAGGCCCATCAGTGGGCCTACCCGATTACAGGTTAGCTCAATTTTTACCTTTCAACGCACCTCCACGGTGTCCTCACTACTAGCTGTTCCCAGGTTACGTCCCAGCGGCAGCTAGAGGGCACAGAGTTCTCTAAAACACCTTGAGCATTTATTCTTTGTAGACTCTGTGGCTGATGATCATTCTGACGACGGTGGGTGAACGTTTCTGTCGATTGGATTTGCATGGCTTTATTAATTCCTGATGTTGAGCATTTTTCCATGCCCTTTTATTTATCACAAGAGAAAGAAAGAAAGAGAAGACAAAATGTGCACAAAATATGACTCTTGAAATTGTCGTTTTGAAATGTGCACGTCTTTTGAGTTTTTTTCCTCGATGGACGACCCAAGAATCGTTTTTGAGGGCAGGTGTCATTTATAGGCCTGCAATGATTTTGAATATCAAGTGACCATTAGCACTGGGTTTAAAGCTGCTGTTTTGAGAAACGGCCACAAGGCGGCAGCAGGTCTCCTTTACCAAACCTGGTTACTCGGGCAACAGAGCCTCCGTGGAAGTCGTATTCTCGGTTGTCAATTAGAATGGACTGTGCCAGGAAAAAGCCCCTTATGTTTGTGCCTCACGACTGACTTGTTCGTTTTTTAATTCAACGTTTATTGTTTCTCACAGCAAGTTTGATTACAATGTTTTGCTTGTTGTAGGTGTGAAAGATGTGGCTCTTTTACACATAAACATGTATCTAGTCTTCTTTGGATCCTTTTCCCATGTAGCTTATGACACAATGTTGAGTACTCTTCTCTTGGTATTCCGTAGGCCTTTGGTGATTTTGTATTTCACCTGTGTTTGTATCTCTCTCTTAAACCCAATTTCCTAATGTACACAATTCTCACACCCGTCCATGGGTGAACCATAAATCTGTTTATTGCATCTGTGATTGCCTTTCTCTGTGGAAATATCTTCAGTGATATCAATTTTTAGGGAACACCTATAAGTGATATCGTAGGCTATGTATCTTTCGCTCTGTGACTTACTGCAAGGTGCGTGATGAACTCTAGCCTCACCGATGGTGCTGTTGATGGCATTGTTTCCTTTTGTTCCTTGGCTAATATTCCATCTGCTCAGGTCCCTGTTCTTCTTTGTCCACTCATCTGTTGATGGACTTTCTGCTTGCTTCCATGTCCTGGCTATTGTAATACTCCTGCAATGCAGATTTGCCTGCCTGTGTCTTTCCACTTCTGTCTTCTTTCTTAGGTTATAGGCCCAGGAGTGGGCCTGCTGGATCATATCGTAACTCAGTGTTTACCTTGTAAAGGCACCTCCATTCTGTTCCCATTAGTGCCTCTTACCAGGTGAAGTCCTGTGGCGAGCATTGCCCTCTGAGGAAGGCGCCACTAAGACCCTCCTAAGCCTCAGGGCCCGACTGTACTCTCCTTGGTATGCATCCTGGACTTTATGGTATGAACATACAAAAGGAGATGGTCTTTGGCCAAATCGCTCCAGGGACCTGCTCAGTTACTGGGAGTCCCTGGTTGTTCCCTAAAGCTAGGAAAAGCAACCCTGGAGGGGAAATTGGTGCCTTTGAGGGAGAAGCCGAGCAGCCAACCAACCAGCTGATGCTGATAAGGTGTGACTAAGCCGAGAATCCAACCAACCAGCTGATGCCGATAAGGCGTGACGAAGCAAATTCCCTGCTTTAGGGGTATATATACGGCTATGCTTTGTTATTAAACTTTCCTTGCAAGCGTCAGTTGCTTGTGCCCTTCTGATCCCATACCTTGGTGCGTTCAGTTCCCTACCCCCTCTCGTCGGTTGTTGCTACACTTTGAGGACCCGCCGTGGCTGGCGGCAAAGTCCCACTTAACCTAGAGCGTATGCACTTCTCCACAACCCCTTCAGCATGAATTGTTGGTAGTCTTGTTGCTGATGGTTCTTCTGACTGGTGTGAGCCGATACCTCTGTGGTTGGATTTGCATGCGTCTCATAAAGCCTTGAAATCGAGCTTTCAGGGATGTCCTTTTTTCCTTCAAACTGTGTGTGTAGCTTACCTCATCACATTCTTTTCTTGAACTATGTGCCGCCTTTTGAAATATTTTGGCCACTACCTCCCTCAAGACATTTTGAGGGCAGGTTTCATTGACAGCCCTCCAGAACTTGTGCACACGAAGTGACCATTAGCACGGGTTTTCAAGCTGCCGTTGCACGTAACGGCCACAGGGCTGCAGCATTTCTGCGTTGCCCACTCTGGTAACTAGTGAAACAGACCTTCCTGCCAGTGGTTTTCCTCGGTTATCAATGACGGTGGGATGTGTCTGGAGAAAACCCCCAAAGCTGATGTCTCCTTACTTATATCTGTTTTTAAAATGGAATTTCTACTTTTCACTGGAGTACTCTTCCATTGTGTCCATGGACCACTGCTCCTTTCTGCATTCCTCTGTGGCTGGGCATTTTCATTGCTTCCAAGTGTTGGCTATGGTAAACATTGCTGGATTGCAGGATTGCCAGCCCGTGTCTTTTTGATTCTCATCCTCTCAGGTGATAGACCCAGCAGTGGCTATGCTTGATTGAACGGTCGCTCAATGTTGACCCTTTCCAGGCAACTCCACTGTGTTTTCCTTAGGGGCTCTTACCACGTCCCACTTAGAACCGAGGGTACGCATTTCTTCACCACCCCGTCAGCATTTCTTGTTTGCAGAAGTTTTGCTGCTGGCCATGCTGAGTCGTGTGACATGATAGGTTTTTGTAACGTGTATTTTCGTGTCTAATAATTCCTAAGGTTCAGCATTTTTCCACGCCTTTTTTTATTCTGTTAAACAAAAACAGAAAAAAAAACCCCGTGAGTACAATAAACCTCTCGAAATTGTCTTCTTGGAAGGTTGCCCTCTTTGGACTTTTTTGGTCGATTTTCGACCCCAGGATTTTGTTTTGGAGGGCAGGTGTCATTTACAAGCCTGCAATGGGTGTGAATATTGAGTGACCATTAGCACTGACTTTAAAGCTGCTGCTGTGGGAAACGGCCACAAGGCGTCAGCATTGCTACATTCCCACATCTGGTTACTAGGGCAGCAGAGCCTTCTGGAAGTCCTGTTCCCAGGTTGTCAATTAGAATGGAATGTGCCAGGAAAAAACCCCAGAAGTGTATGTCACATTACTTCTTGTTCGCTCTTTTAATTTGTTTAAATCGGGGTAATGATTAGAATACTGTTGGTCCTATATGTACAGAATCTGGTTCATTTGTACGTTTTATATATATATATATTCTTGTACAGATCCTCTTCACATGTAAATTATTGCAGAGTGTTCTGGTGACCTCCCTTGCTATATGGTCGGTCTGTTTGATATATATATTTAATACGTATTTGTACACATATGGTGACACTAATCTTAATTTATCCATTCCCCCCACCTTTCATTTTACATCAGCTTAGTTTGTTTTCTAAGTCTCTGAGTGTCTTTCTTTGTGGAAATATGTTCATTTGTGTCAGCTGTTAGATAACGCCTATAGGTGATGTCATACGGTATGCCTTTTGCTTTCCGACGTAACTCATGTTCTGTGATGATCTCTAGGCTCATCTCGGGTGCCTCAAAGAGCAGTGTTTCCTTGTTTTCCATGGCTAATAGTCCACTGTGTCCACGGACCAGCTCTTCTTATCCATTCTTCTGTTGATGGACATTTGGGTTGCTTCGGTGTCTTGGCTACTGTGAAAACTCGTGGAGTGCAGCTCTTGCAGCCTGTCTTCTCAGGTGAGAGGCTCAGCTGTGGGTGTTCTGGATGGAAGGGTGGCTCAATTTTTAATTGAAAACGCAGCTCCTTTCTGTTCTCATTATTGGCTGTTACAACTAGACATGTCCTCCGCAGACAGAGGGAGCAGAGTTCTCTAAAACCCCTTCAGCATTTATTGTTTGTAGTCTTTTGGCTGACGGTAGTTAACTTGGGTGAGCTGAAAGCTTTTTGTAGCTTAGAGGAGTCTGATCATTCCTGAGGTTGAGCTTTTCTCCATTTTGCTTTTTTTGATAAAGAGTGAGTAAAACTTACCTCTTCATACTATCTCTTTGACACATTTGCCTGCTTTGAATTTTTTTCGCCACTGCCGAGCTCAGGACATTTTTTTTTTGAGGGCAGGTGTCTTTTAGAGGCCTGAGTCCTTGTGAATGTGAAGTGACCCATAGCTATGAGTTTGAAGCCGCTCTTGCGGGAAACGGCCACAAGGCGGCAGCATTTCTCCATTTCCAACTCTGGGTTTTCCTGCAACAGAGGCTTCCTGGAAATTGTGTTCGTAGGCTGCAAGTGAGAGTGCAGTGTGCCAGGGCAAACCCCCAAGAGCTTATATCTCCTTACTTCTTGTGTGTTTTTTAAAATTTAATTGTTATCTAGTATCACAGCCAATTGGATAAAAATGTGGTGTGTGTTCTAGGTGTACTGCATCTGGTTCATCATATGTATGTATCAATCTATTCATCTTTGGATCCTTTCCCGTGTAGGATATTACAGAGTGTTGAGTCGACCTCTCTTGGTATTCCTTAGGTATTTTGTGATTATATATTTCATATGTATCAGTACATGTCTGTAAACCCCCATATCCAAATTCATACATTCCTTACACCTTTCCACTTGGTTAAGCATAGTTGGTTTTCTGCATCTATGCACGGCCTTCTCTTGGAAATGACTTCATGGGTATCAATGTTGAAGTAACAGCTATAAGTGATGTCATAGGATATTTCTATTTCGGTTTCTTTCGTACTTCCTTTTGGGTGGGTATCTCTAGATCCTTCTACGGTGGTGCCAGCGGCACTGTTGCATGCTCTTCCGTGGCTCATGTTCCATTGTGCGCATGGGCCCCCTTCTTCTTGGTGCATTGTTCTGTTGATGGACATTTGGGTTTCTTCCAAGTCTTTGCGATGGTACATGTTGCTGCAGTGCAGGATGGCCAGCCTGTGTCTTTTTGATTTTGGTCTACTCGGGAGATAGGCCCATCAGTGGGCCTACCCGATTACAGGTTAGCTCAATTTTTACCTTTCAACGCACCTCCACGGTGTCCTCACTACTAGCTGTTCCCAGGTTACGTCCCAGCGGCAGCTAGAGGGCACAGAGTTCTCTAAAACACCTTGAGCATTTATTCTTTGTAGACTCTGTGGCTGATGATCATTCTGACGACGGTGGGTGAACGTTTCTGTCGACTGGATTTGCATGGCTTTATTAATTCCTGATGTTGAGCATTTTTCCATGCCCTTTTATTTATCACAAGAGAAAGAAAGAAAGAGAAGACAAAATGTGCACAAAATATGCCTCTTGAAATTGTCGTTTTGAAATGTGCACGTCTTTTGAGTTTTTTTCCTCGATGGACGACCCAAGAATCGTTTTTGAGGGCAGGTGTCATTTATAGGCCTGCAATGATTTTGAATATCAAGTGACCATTAGCACTGGGTTTAAAGCTGCTGTTTTGAGAAACGGCCACAAGGCGGCAGCAGGTCTCCTTTACCAAACCTGGTTACTCGGGCAACAGAGCCTCCGTGGAAGTCGTATTCTCGGTTGTCAATTAGAATGGACTGTGCCAGGAAAAAGCCCCTTATGTTTGTGCCTCACGACTGACTTGTTCGTTTTTTAATTCAACGTTTATTGTTTCTCACAGCAAGTTTGATTACAATGTTTTGCTTGTTGTAGGTGTGAAAGATGTGGCTCTTTTACACATAAACATGTATCTAGTCTTCTTTGGATCCTTTTCCCATGTAGCTTATGACACAATGTTGAGTACTCTTCTCTTGGTATTCCGTAGGCCTTTGGTGATTTTGTATTTCACCTGTGTTTGTATCTCTCTCTTAAACCCAATTTCCTAATGTACACAATTCTCACACCCGTCCATGGGTGAACCATAAATCTGTTTATTGCATCTGTGATTGCCTTTCTCTGTGGAAATATCTTCAGTGATATCAATTTTTAGGGAACACCTATAAGTGATATCGTAGGCTATGTATCTTTCGCTCTGTGACTTACTGCAAGGTGCGTGATGAACTCTAGCCTCACCGATGGTGCTGTTGATGGCATTGTTTCCTTTTGTTCCTTGGCTAATATTCCATCTGCTCAGGTCCCTGTTCTTCTTTGTCCACTCATCTGTTGATGGACTTTCTGCTTGCTTCCATGTCCTGGCTATTGTAATACTCCTGCAATGCAGATTTGCCTGCCTGTGTCTTTCCACTTCTGTCTTCTTTCTTAGGTTATAGGCCCAGGAGTGGGCCTGCTGGATCATATCGTAACTCAGTGTTTACCTTGTAAAGGCACCTCCATTCTGTTCCCATTAGTGCCTCTTACCAGGTGAAGTCCTGTGGCGAGCATTGCCCTCTGAGGAAGGCGCCACTAAGACCCTCCTAAGCCTCAGGGCCCGACTGTACTCTCCTTGGTATGCATCCTGGACTTTATGGTATGAACATACAAAAGGAGATGGCCTTTGGCCAAAACGCTCCAGGGACCTGCTCAGTTACTGGGAGTCCCTGGTTGTTCCCTAAAGCTAGGAAAAGCAACCCTGGAGGGGAAATTGGTGCCTTTGAGGGAGAAGCCGAGCAGCCAACCAACCAGCTGATGCTGATAAGGTGTGACTAAGCCGAGAAGCCAACCAACCAGCTGATGCCGATAAGGCGTGACGAAGCAAATTCCCTGCTTTAGGGGTATATATACGGCTATGCTTTGTTATTAAACTTGCCTTGCAAGCGTCAGTTGCTTGTGCCCTTCTGATCCCATACCTTGGTGCGTTCAGTTCCCTACCCCCTCTCGTCGGTTGTTGCTACACTTTGAGGACCCGCCGCGGCTGGCGGCAAAGTCCCACTTAACCTAGAGGGTATGCACTTCTCCACAACCCCTTCAGCATGAATTGTTGGTAGTCTTGTTGCTGATGGTTCTTCTGACTGGTGTGAGCCGATACCTCTGTGGTTGGATTTGCATGCGTCTCATAAAGCCTTGAAATTGAGCTTTCAGGGATGCCCTTTTTTTCTTCAAACTGTGTGTGTAGCTTACCTCATCACATTCTTTTCTTGAACTATGTGCCGCCTTTTGAAATATTTTGGCCACTACCTCCCTCAAGACATTTTGAGGGCAGGTTTCATTGACAGCCCTCCAGGACTTGTGCACACGAAGTGACCATTAGCACGGGTTTTCAAGCTGCCGTTGCAGGTAACGGCCACAGGGCTGCAGCATTTCTGCGTTTCCCACTCTGGTAACTAGTGAAACAGGCCTTCCTGCCAGTGGTGTTCCTTGGTTATCAATGACGGTGGGATGTGTCTGGAGAAACCCCCCAAAGCTGATGTCTCCTTACTTATATCTGTTTTTAAAATGGAATTTCTACTTTTCACTGGAGTACTCTTCCATTGTGTCCATGGACCACTGCTCCTTTCTGCATTCCTCTGTGGCTGGGCATTTTCATTGCTTCCAAGTGTTGGCTATGGTAAACATTGCTGGATTGCAGGATTGCCAGCCCGTGTCTTTTTGATTCTCATCCTCTCAGGTGATAGACCCAGCAGTGGCTATGCTTGATTGAACGGTCGCTCAATGTTGACCCTTTCCAGGCAACTCCACTGTGTTTTCCTTAGGGGCTCTTTACCACGTCCCACTTAGAACCGAGGGTACGCATTTCTTCACCACCCCGTCAGCATTTCTTGTTTGCAGAAGTTTTGCTGCTGGCCATGCTGAGTCGTGTGACATGATAGGTTTTTGTAACGTGTAGTTTCGTGTCTAATAATTCCTAAGGTTCAGCATTTTTCCACGCCTTTTTTTATTCTGTTAAACAAAAACAGAAAAAAAAACCCCGTGAGTACAATAAACCTCTCGAAATTGTCTTCTTGGAAGGTTGCCCTCTTTGGACTTTTTTGGTCGATTTTCGACCCCAGGATTTTGTTTTGGAGGGCAGGTGTCATTTACAAGCCTGCAATGGGTGTGAATATTGAGTGACCATTAGCACTGACTTTAAAGCTGCTGCTGTGGGAAACGGCCACAAGGCGTCAGCATTGCTACATTCCCACATCTGGTTACTAGGGCAGCAGAGCCTTCTGGAAGTCCTGTTCCCAGGTTGTCAATTAGAATGGAATGTGCCAGGAAAAAACCCCAGAAGTGTATGTCACATTACTTCTTGTTCGCTCTTTTAATTTGTTTAAATCGGGGTAATGATTAGAATACTGTTGGTCCTATATGTACAGAATCTGGTTCATTTGTACGTTTTATATATATATATATATATATATATATATATATTCTTGTACAGATCCTCTTCCCATGTAAATTATTGCAGAGTGTTCTGGTGACCTCCCTTGCTATATGGTCGGTCTGTTTGATATATATATTTAATACGTATTTGTACACATATGGTGACACTAATCTTAATTTATCCATTCCCCCCACCTTTCATTTTACTTAAGCTTAGTTTGTTTTCTAAGTGTGTGAGTGTCTTTCTTTGTGGAAATATGTTCATTTGTGTCAGCTGTTAGATAACGCCTATAGGTGATGTCATACGGTATGCCTTTTGCTTTCCGACTTAACTCATGTTCTGTGATGATCTCTAGGCTCATCTCGGGTGCCTCAAAGAGCAGTGTTTCCTTGTTTTCCATGGCTAATAGTCCACTGTGTCCACGGACCAGCTCTTCTTATCCATTCATCTGTTGATGGACATTTGGGTTGCTTCGGTGTCTTGGCTACTGTGAAAACTCGTGGAGTGCAGCTCTTGCAGCCCGTCTTCTCAGGTGAGAGGCTCGGCTGTGGGTGTTCTGGATGGAAGGGTGGCTCAATTTTTAATTGAAAACGCAGCTCCTTTCTGTTCTCATTATTGGCTGTTACAACTAGACATGTCCTCCGCAGACAGAGGGAACAGAGTTCTCTAAAACCCCTTCAGCATTTATTGTTTGTAGTCTTTTGGCTGACGGTAGTTAACTTGGGTGAGCTGAAAGCTTTTTGTAGCTTAGAGGAGTCTGATCATTCCTGAGGTTGAGCTTTTCTCCATTTTGCTTTTTTTGATAAAGAGTGAGTAAAACTTACCTCTTCATACTATCTCTTTGACACATTTGCCTGCTTTGAATTTTTTTCACCACTGCCGAGCTCAGGACATTTTTTTTTTTTTTTTTGAGGGCAGGTGTCTTTTAGAGGCCTGAGTCCTTGTGAATGTTAAGTGACCCATAGCTATCCGTTTAAAGCCGCTCTTGCGGGAAACGGCCACAAGGCGGCAGCATTTCTCCATTTCCAACTCTGGGTTTTCCTGCAACAGAGGCTTCCTGGAAATTGTGTTAGTAGGCTGCAAATGAGAGTGCAGTGTGTCAGGGCAAACCCCCAAGAGCTTATATCTCCTTACTTCTTGTGTGTTTTTTAAAATTTAATTGTTATCTAGTATCACAGCCAATTGGATAAAAATGTGGTGTGTGTTCTAGGTGTACTGCATCTGGTTCATCATATGTATGTATCAATCTATTCATCTTTGGATCCTTTCCCGTGTAGGTTATTACAGAGTGTTGAGTCGACCTCTCTTGGTATTCCTTAGGTATTTTGTGATTATATATTTCATATGTATCAGTACATGTCTGTAAACCCCCATATCCAAATTCATACATTCCTTACACCTTTCCACTTGGTTAAGCATAGTTGGTTTTCTGCATCTATGCACGGCCTTCTCTTGGAAATGACTTCATGGGTATCAATGTTGAAGTAACAGCTATAAGTGATGTCATAGGATATTTCTATTTCGGTTTCTTTCGTACTTCCTTTTGGGTGGGTATCTCTAGATCCTTCTACGGTGGTGCCAGCGGCACTGTTGCATGCTCTTCCGTGCCTCATGTTCCATTGTGCACATGGGCCCCCTTCTTCTTGGTGCATTGTTCTGTTGATGGACATTTGGGTTTCTTCCAAGTCTTGGCGATGGTACATGTTGCTGCAGTGCAGGATGGCCAGCCTGTGTCTTTTTGATTTTGGTCTACTCGGGAGATAGACCCATCAGTGGGCCTACCCGATTACAGGTTAGCTCAATTTTTACCTTTCAACGCACCTCCACGGTGTTCTCACTACTAGCTGTTCCCAGGTTACGTCCCAGCGGCCGCTAGACGGCACAGAGTTCTCTAAAACACCTTGAGCATTTATTCTTTGTAGACTCTGTGGCTGATGATCATTCTGACGACGGTGGGTGAACGTTTCTGTCGACTGGATTTGCATGGCTTTATTAATTCCTGATGTTGAGCATTTTTCCATGCCCTTTTATTTATCACAAGAGAAAGAAAGAAAGAGAAGACAAAATGTGCACAAAATATGCCTCTTGAAATTGTCGTTTTGAAATGTGCACGTCTTTTGAGTTGTTTTCCTCGATGGACGACCCAAGAATCGTTTTTGAGGGCAGGTGTCATTTATAGGCCTGCAATGATTTTGAATATCAAGTGACCATTAGCACTGGGTTTAAAGCTGCTGTTTTGAGAAACGGCCACAAGGCGGCAGCAGGTCTCTTTTACCAAACCTGGTTACTCGGGCAACAGAGCCTCCGTGGAAGTCGTATTCTAGGTTGTCAATTAGAATGGACTGTGCCAGGAAAAAGCCCCTTATGTTTGTGCCTCACGACTGACTTGTTCGTTTTTTAATTCAATGTTTATTGTTTCTCACAGCAAGTTTGATTACAATGTTTTGCTTGTTGTAGGTGTGAAATATGTGGCTCTTTTACACATAAACATGTATCTAGTCTTCTTTGGATCCTTTTCCCATGTAGCTTATGACACAATGTTGAGTACTCTTCTCTTGGTATTCCGTAGGCCTTTGGTGATTTTGTATTTCACCTGTGTTTGTATCTCTCTCTTAAACCCAATTTCCTAATGTACACAATTCTCACACCTGTCCATGGGTGAACCATAAATCTGTTTATTGCATCTGTGATTGCCTTTCTCTGTGGAAATATCTTCAGTGATATCAATTTTTAGGGAACACCTATAAGTGATATCGTAGGCTATGTATCTTTCGCTCTGTGACTTACTGCAAGGTGCGTGATGAACTCTAGCCTCACCGATGGTGCTGTTGATGGCATTGTTTCCTTTTGTTCCTTGGCTAATATTCCATCTGTTCAGGTCCCTGTTCTTCTTTGTCCACTCATCTGTTGATGGACTTTCTGCTTGCTTCCATGTCCTGGCTATTGTAATACTCCTGCAATGCAGATTTGCCTGCCTGTGTCTTTCCACTTCTGTCTTCGTTCTTAGGTTATAGGCCCACGAGTGTGCCTGCTGGATCATATCGTAACTCAGTGTTTACCTTGTAAAGGCACCTCCATTCTGTTCCCATTAGTGCCTCTTACCAGGTGAAGTCCTGTGGCGAGCATTGCCCTCTGAGGAAGGCGCCACTGAGACCCTCCTAAGCCTCAGGGCCCGACTGTACTCTCCTTGGTATGCATCCTGGACTTTATGGTATGAACATACAAAAGGAGATGGTCTTTGGCCAAATCGCTCCAGGGACCTGCTCAGTTACTGGGAGTCCCTGGTTGTTCCCTAAAGCTAGGAAAAGCAACCCTGGAGGGGAAATTGGTGCCTTTGAGGGAGAAGCCGAGCAGCCAACCAACCACCTGATGCTGATAAGGTGTGACTAAGCCGAGAATCCAACCAACCAGCTGATGCCGATAAGGCGTGACGAAGCAAATTCCCTGCTTTAGGGGTATATATACGGCTATGCTTTGTTATTAAACTTGCCTTGCAAGCGTCAGTTGCTTGTGCCCTTCTGATCCCATACCTTGGTGCGTTCAGTTCCCTACCCCCTCTCGTCGGTTGTTGCTACACTTTGAGGACCCGCCGTGGCTGGCGGCAAAGTCCCACTTAACCCAGAGGGTATGCACTTCTCCACAACCCCTTCAGCATGAATTGTTCTTAGTCTTGTTGCTGATGGTTCTTCTGACTGGTGTGAGCCCATACCTCTGTGGTTGGATTTGCATGCGTCTCATAAAGCCTTGAAATCGAGCTTTCAGGGATGTCCTTTTTCTCTTCAAACTGTGTGTGTAGCTTACCTCATCACATTCTTTTCTTGAACTATGTGCCGCCTTTTGAAATATTTTGGCCACTACCTCCCTCAAGACATTTTGAGGGCAGGTTTCATTGACAGCCCTCCAGGACTTGTGCACACGAAGTGACCATTAGCATGGGTTTTCAAGCTGCCGGTGCAGGGAACGGCCAGAGGGCTGCAGCATTTCTGCGTTTCCCACTCTGGTAACTAGTGAAACAGACCTTCCTGCCAGTGGTGTTCCTCGGTTATCAATGACGGTGGGATGTGTCTGGAGAAACCCCCCAAAGCTGATGTCTCCTTACTTATATCTGTTTTTAAAATGGATTTCTACTTTTCACTGGAGTACTTTTCCATTGTGTCCATGGACGACTGCTCCTTTCTGCATTCCTCTGTGGCTGGGCATTTTCATTGCTTCCAAGTGTTGGCTATGGTAAACATTGCTGGATTGCAGGATTGCCAGCCCGTGTCTTTTTGATTCTCATCCTCTCAGGTGATAGACCCAGCAGTGGCTATGCTTGATTGAACGGTCGCTCAATGTTGACCCTTTCCAGGCAACTCCACTGTGTTTTCCTTAGGGGCTCTTACCACGTCCCACTTAGAACCGAGGGTACGCATTTCTTCACCACCCCGTCAGCATTTCTTGTTTGCAGAAGTTTTGCTGCTGGCCATGCTGAGTCGTGTGACATGATAGGTTTTTGTAACGTGTATTTTCGTGTCTAATAATTCCTAAGGTTCAGCATTTTTCCACGCCTTTTTTTATTCTGTTAAACAAAAACAGAAAAAAAAACCCCGTGAGTACAATAAACCTCTCGAAATTGTCTTCTTGGAAGGTTGCCCTCTTTGGACTTTTTTGGTCGATTTTCGACCCCAGGATTTTGTTTTGGAGGGCAGGTGTCATTTACAAGCCTGCAATGGGTGTGAATATTGAGTGACCATTAGCACTGACTTTAAAGCTGCTGCTGTGGGAAACGGCCACAAGGCGTCAGCATTGCTACATTCCCACATCTGGTTACTAGGGCAGCAGAGCCTTCTGGAAGTCCTGTTCCCAGGTTGTCAATTAGAATGGAATGTGCCAGGAAAAAACCCCAGAAGTGTATGTCACATTACTTCTTGTTCGCTCTTTTAATTTGTTTAAATCGGGGTAATGATTAGAATACTGTTGGTCCTATATGTACAGAATCTGGTTCATTTGTACGTTTTATATATATATATATATATATTCTTGTACAGATCCTCTTCACATGTAAATTATTGCAGAGTGTTCTGGTGACCTCCCTTGCTATATGGTCGGTCTGTTTGATATATATATTTAATACGTATTTGTACACATATGATGACACTAATCTTAATTTATCCATTCCCCCCACCTTTCATTTTACATCAGCTTAGTTTGTTTTCTAAGTCTCTGAGTGTCTTTCTTTGTGGAAATATGTTCATTTGTGTCAGCTGTTAGATAACGCCTATAGGTGATGTCATACGGTATGCCTTTTGCTTTCCGACTTAACTCATGTTCTGTGATGATCTCTAGGCTCATCTCGGGTGCCTCAAAGAGCAGTGTTTCCTTGTTTTCCATGGCTAATAGTCCACTGTGTCCACGGACCAGCTCTTCTTATCCATTCTTCTGTTGATGGACATTTGGGTTGCTTCGGTGTCTTGGCTACTGTGAAAACTCGTGGAGTGCAGCTCTTGCAGCCTGTCTTCTCAGGTGAGAGGCTCGGCTGTGGGTGTTCTGGATGGAAGGGTGGCTCAATTTTTAATTGAAAACGCAGCTCCTTTCTGTTCTCATTATTGGCTGTTACAACTAGACATGTCCTCCGGAGACAGAGGGAGCAGAGTTCTCTAAAACCCCTTCAGCATTTATTGTTTGTAGTCTTTTGGCTGACAGTAGTTAACTTGGGTGAGCTGAAAGCTTTTTGTAGGTTAGAGGAGTCTGATGATTCCTGATGTTGAGCTTTTCTCCATTTTCCTTTTTTTGATAAAGAGTGAGTAAAACTTACCTCTATCATACTATCTCTTTGACACATTTGCCTGCTTTGAATTTTTTTGGCCACGGCCGAGCTCAGGACATTTTTTTTTTTTGAGGGCAGGTGTCTTTTAGAGGCCTGAGTCCTTATGAATGTTAAGTGACCCATAGCTATGCGTTTGAAGCCGCTCTTGCGGGAAACGGCCACAAGGCGGCAGCATTTCTCCATTTCCAACTCTGGGTTTTCCTGCAACAGAGGCTTCCTGGAAATTGTGTTAGTAGGCTGCAAATGAGAGTGCAGTGTGTCAGGGCAAACCCCCAAGAGCTTATATCTCCTTACTTCTTGTGTGTTTTTTAAAATTTAATTGTTATCTAGTATCACAGCCAATTGGATAAAAATGTGGTGTGTGTTCTAGGTGTACTGCATCTGGTTCATCATATGTATGTATCAATCTATTCATCTTTGGATCCTTTCCCGTGTAGGTTATTACAGAGTGTTGAGTCGACCTCTCCTGGTATTCCTTAGGTATTTTGTGATTATATATTTCATATGTATCAGTACATGTCTGTAAACCCCCATATCCAAATTCATACATTCCTTACACCTTTCCACTTGGTTAAGCATAGTTGGTTTTCTGCATCTATGCACGGCCTTCTCTTGGAAATGACTTCATGGGTATCAATGTTGAAGTAACAGCTATAAGTGATGTCATAGGATATTTCTATTTCGGTTTCTTTCGTACTTCCTTTTGGGTGGGTATCTCTAGATCCTTCTATGGTGGTGCCAGTGGCACTGTTGCATGCTTTTCCGTGGCTCATGTTCCATTGTGCACATGGGCCCCCTTCTTCTTGGTGCATTGTTCTGTTGATGGACATTTGGGTTTCTTCCAAGTCTTGGCGATGGTACATGTTGCTGCAGTGCAGGACGGCCAGCCTGTGTCTTTTTGATTTTGGTCTACTCGGGAGATAGGCCCATCAGTTAGCTCAATTTTTACCTTTCAACGCACCTCCACGGTGTTCTCACTACTAGCTGTTCCCAGGTTACGTCCCAGCGGCAGCTAGAGGGCACAGAGTTCTCTAAAACACCTTGAGCATTTATTCTTTGTAGACTCTGTGGCTGATGATCATTCTGACGACGGTGGGTGAACGTTTTTGTCGACTGGATTTGCATGGCTTTATTAATTCCTGATGTTGAGCATTTTTCCATGCCCTTTTATTTATCACAAGAGAAAGAAAGAAAGAGAAGACAAAATGTGCGCAAAATATGCCTCTTGAAATTGTCGTTTTGAAGTGTGCACGTCTTTTGAGTTTTTTTCCTCGATGTACGACCCAAGAATTGTTTTTGAGGGCAGGTGTCATTTATAGGCCTGCAATGATTTTGAATATCAAGTGACCATTAGCACTGGGTTTAAAGCTGCTGTTTTGAGAAACGGCCACAAGGCGGCAGCAGGTCTCCTTTACCAAACCTGGTTACTCGGGCAACAGAGCCTCCGTGGAAGTCGTATTCTCGGTTGTCAATTAGAATGGACTGTGCCAGGAAAAAGCCCCTTAAGTTTGTGTCTCACGACTGACCTGTTCGTTTTTTAATTCAATGTTTATTTTTTCTCACAGCAAGTTTGATTACAATGTTTTGCTTGTTGTAGGTGTGAAAGATGTGGCTCTTTTACACATAAACACGTATCTAGTCTTCTTTGGATCCTTTTCCCATGTAGCTTATGACACAATGTTGAGTACTCTTCTCTTGGTATTCCGTAGGCCTTTGGTGATTTTGTATTTCACCTGTGTTTGTATCTCGCTCTTAAACCCAATTTCCTAATGTACACAATTCTCACACCTGTCCATGGGTGAACCATAAATCTGTTTATTGCATCTGTGATTGCCTTTCTCTGTGGAAATATCTTCAGTGATATCAATTTTCAGGGAACACCTATAAGTGATATCGTAGGCTATGTATCTTTCGCTCTGTGACTTACTGCAAGGTGCGTGATGAACTCTAGCCTCACCGATGGTGCTGTTGATGGCATTGTTTCCTTTTGTTCCTTGGCTAATATTCCATCTGTTCAGGTCCCTGTTCTTCTTTGTCCACTCATCTGTTGATGGACTTTCTGCTTGCTTCCATGTCCTGGCTATTGTAATACTCCTGCAATGCAGATTTGCCTGCCTGTGTCTTTCCACTTCTGTCTTCGTTCTTAGGTTATAGGCCCAGGAGTGGGCCTGCTGGATCATATCGTAACTCAGTGTTTACCTTGTAAAGGCACCTCCATTCTGTTCCCATTAGTGCCTCTTACCAGGTGAAGTCCTGTGGCGAGCATTGCCCTCTGAGGAAGGCGCCACTGAGACCCTCCTAAGCCTCAGGGCCCGACTGTACTCTCCTTGGTATGCATCCTGGACTTTATGGTATGAACATACAAAAGGAGATGGCCTTTGGCCAAATCGCTCCAGGGACCTGCTCAGTTACTGGGAGTCCCTGGTTGTTCCCTAAAGCTAGGAAAAGCAACCCTGGAGGGGAAATTGGTGCCTTTGAGGTAGAAGCCGAGCAGCCATCCAACAAGCTCATGCTGATAAGGTGTGACTAAGCCGAGAAGCCAACCAACCAGGTGATGCCGATAAGGCGTGACGAAGCAAATTCCCTGCTTTAGGGGTATATATACGGCTATGCTTTGTTATTAAACTTGCCTTGCAAGCGTCAGTTGCTTGTGCCCTTCTGATCCCATACCTTGGTGCGTTCAGTTCCCTACCCCCTCTCGTCGGTTGTTGCTACACTTTGAAGACCCGCCGCGGCTGGCGGCAAAGTCCCACTTAACCCAGAGGGTATGCACTTCTCCACAACCCCTTCAGCATGAATTGTTCTTAGTCTTGTTGCTGATGGTTCTTCTGACTGGTGTGAGCCCATACCTCTGTGGTTGGATTTGCATGCGTCTCATAAAGCCTTGAAATCGAGCTTTCAGGGATGTCCTTTTTCTCTTCAAACTGTGTGTGTAGCTTACCTCATCACATTCTTTTCTTGAACTATGTGCCGCCTTTTGAAATATTTTGGCCACTACCTCCCTCAAGACATTTTGAGGGCAGGTTTCATTGACAGCCCTCCAGGACTTGTGCACACGAAGTGACCATTAGCATGGGTTTTCAAGCTGCCGGTGCAGGGAACGGCCAGAGGGCTGCAGCATTTCTGCGTTTCCCACTCTGGTAACTAGTGAAACAGACCTTCCTGCCAGTGGTGTTCCTCGGTTATCAATGACGGTGGGATGTGTCTGGAGAAACCCCCGAGAGCTGATGTCTCCTTACTTATATCTGTTTTTAAAATGGATTTCTACTTTTCACTGGAGTACTTTTCCATTGTGTCCATGGACGACTGCTCCTTTCTGCATTCCTCTGTGGCTGGGCATTTTCATTGCTTCCAAGTGTTGGCTATGGTAAACATTGCTGGATTGCAGGATTGCCAGCCCGTGTCTTTTTGATTCTCATCCTCTCAGGTGATAGACCCAGCAGTGGCTATGCTTGATTGAACGGTCGCTCAATGTTGACCCTTTCCAGGCAACTCCACTGTGTTTTCCTTAGGGGCTCTTACCACGTCCCACTTAGAACCGAGGGTACGCATTTCTTCACCACCCCGTCAGCATTTCTTGTTTGCAGAAGTTTTGCTGCTGGCCATGCTGAGTCGTGTGACATGATAGGTTTTTGTAACGTGTATTTTCGTGTCTAATAATTCCTAAGGTTCAGCATTTTTCCACGCCTTTTTTTATTCTGTTAAACAAAAACAGAAAAAAAAACCCCGTGAGTACAATAAACCTCTCGAAATTGTCTTCTTGGAAGGTTGCCCTCTTTGGACTTTTTTGGTCGATTTTCGACCCCAGGATTTTGTTTTGGAGGGCAGGTGTCATTTACAAGCCTGCAATGGGTGTGAATATTGAGTGACCATTAGCACTGACTTTAAAGCTGCTGCTGTGGGAAACGGCCACAAGGCGTCAGCATTGCTACATTCCCACATCTGGTTACTAGGGCAGCAGAGCCTTCTGGAAGTCCTGTTCCCAGGTTGTCAATTAGAATGGAATGTGCCAGGAAAAAACCCCAGAAGTGTATGTCACATTACTTCTTGTTCGCTCTTTTAATTTGTTTAAATCGGGGTAATGATTAGAATACTGTTGGTCCTATATGTACAGAATCTGGTTCATTTGTACGTTTTATATATATATATATATATATTCTTGTACAGATCCTCTTCACATGTAAATTATTGCAGAGTGTTCTGGTGACCTCCCTTGCTATATGGTCGGTCTGTTTGATATATATATTTAATACGTATTTGTACACATATGATGACACTAATCTTAATTTATCCATTCCCCCCACCTTTCATTTTACATCAGCTTAGTTTGTTTTCTAAGTCTCTGAGTGTCTTTCTTTGTGGAAATATGTTCATTTGTGTCAGCTGTTAGATAACGCCTATAGGTGATGTCATACGGTATGCCTTTTGCTTTCCGACTTAACTCATGTTCTGTGATGATCTCTAGGCTCATCTCGGGTGCCTCAAAGAGCAGTGTTTCCTTGTTTTCCATGGCTAATAGTCCACTGTGTCCACGGACCAGCTCTTCTTATCCATTCTTCTGTTGATGGACATTTGGGTTGCTTCGGTGTCTTGGCTACTGTGAAAACTCGTGGAGTGCAGCTCTTGCAGCCTGTCTTCTCAGGTGAGAGGCTCGGCTGTGGGTGTTCTGGATGGAAGGGTGGCTCAATTTTTAATTGAAAACGCAGCTCCTTTCTGTTCTCATTATTGGCTGTTACAACTAGACATGTCCTCCACAGACAGAGGGAACAGAGTTCTCTAAAACCCCTTCAGCATTTATTGTTTGTAGTCTTTTGGCTGACAGTAGTTAACTTGGGTGAGCTGAAAGCTTTTTGTAGGTTAGAGGAGTCTGATGATTCCTGATGTTGAGCTTTTCTCCATTTTCCTTTTTTTGATAAAGAGTGAGTAAAACTTACCTCTATCATACTATCTCTTTGACACATTTGCCTGCTTTGAATTTTTTTGGCCACGGCCGAGCTCAGGACATTTTTTTTTTTGAGGGCAGGTGTCTTTTAGAGGCCTGAGTCCTTATGAATGTTAAGTGACCCATAGCTATGCGTTTGAAGCCGCTCTTGCGGGAAACGGCCACAAGGCGGCAGCATTTCTCCATTTCCAACTCTGGGTTTTCCTGCAACAGAGGCTTCCTGGAAATTGTGTTAGTAGGCTGCAAATGAGAGTGCAGTGTGTCAGGGCAAACCCCCAAGAGCTTATATCTCCTTACTTCTTGTGTGTTTTTTAAAATTTAATTGTTATCTAGTATCACAGCCAATTGGATAAAAATGTGGTGTGTGTTCTAGGTGTACTGCATCTGGTTCATCATATGTATGTATCAATCTATTCATCTTTGGATCCTTTCCCGTGTAGGTTATTACAGAGTGTTGAGTCGACCTCTCCTGGTATTCCTTAGGTATTTTGTGATTATATATTTCATATGTATCAGTACATGTCTGTAAACCCCCATATCCAAATTCATACATTCCTTACACCTTTCCACTTGGTTAAGCATAGTTGGTTTTCTGCATCTATGCACGGCCTTCTCTTGGAAATGACTTCATGGGTATCAATGTTGAAGTAACAGCTATAAGTGATGTCATAGGATATTTCTATTTCGGTTTCTTTCGTACTTCCTTTTGGGTGGGTATCTCTAGATCCTTCTATGGTGGTGCCAGCGGCACTGTTGCATGCTTTTCCGTGGCTCATGTTCCATTGTGCACATGGGCCCCCTTCTTCTTGGTGCATTGTTCTGTTGATGGACATTTGGGTTTCTTCCAAGTCTTGGCGATGGTACATGTTGCTGCAGTGCAGGACGGCCAGCCTGTGTCTTTTTGATTTTGGTCTACTCGGGAGATAGGCCCATCAGTTAGCTCAATTTTTACCTTTCAACGCACCTCCACGGTGTTCTCACTACTAGCTGTTCCCAGGTTACGTCCCAGCGGCAGCTAGAGGGCACAGAGTTCTCTAAAACACCTTGAGCATTTATTCTTTGTAGACTCTGTGGCTGATGATCATTCTGACGACGGTGGGTGAACGTTTTTGTCGACTGGATTTGCATGGCTTTATTAATTCCTGATGTTGAGCATTTTTCCATGCCCTTTTATTTATCACAAGAGAAAGAAAGAAAGAGAAGACAAAATGTGCGCAAAATATGCCTCTTGAAATTGTCGTTTTGAAGTGTGCACGTCTTTTGAGTTTTTTTCCTCGATGTACGACCCAAGAATTGTTTTTGAGGGCAGGTGTCATTTATAGGCCTGCAATGATTTTGAATATCAAGTGACCATTAGCACTGGGTTTAAAGCTGCTGTTTTGAGAAACGGCCACAAGGCGGCAGCAGGTCTCCTTTACCAAACCTGGTTACTCGGGCAACAGAGCCTCCGTGGAAGTCGTATTCTCGGTTGTCAATTAGAATGGACTGTGCCAGGAAAAAGCCCCTTAAGTTTGTGTCTCACGACTGACCTGTTCGTTTTTTAATTCAATGTTTATTTTTTCTCACAGCAAGTTTGATTACAATGTTTTGCTTGTTGTAGGTGTGAAAGATGTGGCTCTTTTACACATAAACACGTATCTAGTCTTCTTTGGATCCTTTTCCCATGTAGCTTATGACACAATGTTGAGTACTCTTCTCTTGGTATTCCGTAGGCCTTTGGTGATTTTGTATTTCACCTGTGTTTGTATCTCGCTCTTAAACCCAATTTCCTAATGTACACAATTCTCACACCTGTCCATGGGTGAACCATAAATCTGTTTATTGCATCTGTGATTGCCTTTCTCTGTGGAAATATCTTCAGTGATATCAATTTTCAGGGAACACCTATAAGTGATATCGTAGGCTATGTATCTTTCGCTCTGTGACTTACTGCAAGGTGCGTGATGAACTCTAGCCTCACCGATGGTGCTGTTGATGGCATTGTTTCCTTTTGTTCCTTGGCTAATATTCCATCTGTTCAGGTCCCTGTTCTTCTTTGTCCACTCATCTGTTGATGGACTTTCTGCTTGCTTCCATGTCCTGGCTATTGTAATACTCCTGCAATGCAGATTTGCCTGCCTGTGTCTTTCCACTTCTGTCTTCGTTCTTAGGTTATAGGCCCACGAGTGTGCCTGCTGGATCATATCGTAACTCAGTGTTTACCTTGTAAAGGCACCTCCATTCTGTTCCCATTAGTGCCTCTTACCAGGTGAAGTCCTGTGGCGAGCATTGCCCTCTGAGGAAGGCGCCACTGAGACCCTCCTAAGCCTCAGGGCCCGACTGTACTCTCCTTGGTATGCATCCTGGACTTTATGGTATGAACATACAAAAGGAGATGGTCTTTGGCCAAATCGCTCCAGGGACCTGCTCAGTTACTGGGAGTCCCTGGTTGTTCCCTAAAGCTAGGAAAAGCAACCCTGGAGGGGAAATTGGTGCCTTTGAGGGAGAAGCCGAGCAGCCAACCAACCACCTGATGCTGATAAGGTGTGACTAAGCCGAGAATCCAACCAACCAGCTGATGCCGATAAGGCGTGACGAAGCAAATTCCCTGCTTTAGGGGTATATATACGGCTATGCTTTGTTATTAAACTTGCCTTGCAAGCGTCAGTTGCTTGTGCCCTTCTGATCCCATACCTTGGTGCGTTCAGTTCCCTACCCCCTCTCGTCGGTTGTTGCTACACTTTGAGGACCCGCCGTGGCTGGCGGCAAAGTCCCACTTAACCTAGAGCGTATGCACTTCTCCACAACCCCTTCAGCATGAATTGTTGGTAGTCTTGTTGCTGATGGTTCTTCTGACTGGTGTGAGCCGATACCTCTGTGGTTGGATTTGCATGTGTCTCATAAAGCCTTGAAATCGAGCTTTCAGGGATGTCCTTTTTTCCTTCAAACTGTGTGTGTAGCTTACCTCATCACATTCTTTTCTTGAACTATGTGCCGCCTTTTGAAATATTTTGGCCACTACCTCCCTCAAGACATTTTGAGGGCAGGTTTCATTGACAGCCCTCCAGAACTTGTGCACACGAAGTGACCATTAGCACGGGTTTTCAAGCTGCCGTTGCAGGGAACGGCCAGAGGGCTGCAGCATTTCTGCGTTGCCCACTCTGGTAACTAGTGAAACAGACCTTCCTGCCAGTGGTTTTCCTCGGTTATCAATGACGGTGGGATGTGTCTGGAGAAAACCCCCAAAGCTGATGTCTCCTTACTTATATCTGTTTTTAAAATGGAATTTCTACTTTTCACTGGAGTACTCTTCCATTGTGTCCATGGACCACTGCTCCTTTCTGCATTCCTCTGTGGCTGGGCATTTTCATTGCTTCCAAGTGTTGGCTATGGTAAACATTGCTGGATTGCAGGATTGCCAGCCCGTGTCTTTTTGATTCTCATCCTCTCAGGTGATAGACCCAGCAGTGGCTATGCTTGATTGAACGGTCGCTCAATGTTGACCCTTTCCAGGCAACTCCACTGTGTTTTCCTTAGGGGCTCTTACCACGTCCCACTTAGAACCGAGGGTACGCATTTCTTCACCACCCCGTCAGCATTTCTTGTTTGCAGAAGTTTTGCTGCTGGCCATGCTGAGTGGTGTGACATGATAGGTTTTTGTAACGTGTATTTTCGTGTCTAATAATTCCTAAGGTTCAGCATTTTTCCACGCCTTTTTTTATTCTGTTAAACAAAAACAGAAAAAAAAACCCCGTGAGTACAATAAACCTCTCGAAATTGTCTTCTTGGAAGGTTGCCCTCTTTGGACTTTTTTGGTCGATTTTCGACCCCAGGATTTTGTTTTGGAGGGCAGGTGTCATTTACAAGCCTGCAATGGGTGTGAATATTGAGTGACCATTAGCACTGACTTTAAAGCTGCTGCTGTGGGAAACGGCCACAAGGCGTCAGCATTGCTACATTCCCACATCTGGTTACTAGGGCAGCAGAGCCTTCTGGAAGTCCTGTTCCCAGGTTGTCAATTAGAATGGAATGTGCCAGGAAAAAACCCCAGAAGTGTATGTCACATTACTTCTTGTTCGCTCTTTTAATTTGTTTAAATCGGGGTAATGATTAGAATACTGTTGGTCCTATATGTACAGAATCTGGTTCATTTGTACGTTTTATATATATATATATATTCTTGTACAGATCCTCTTCACATGTAAATTATTGCAGAGTGTTCTGGTGACCTCCCTTGCTATATGGTCGGTCTGTTTGATATATATATTTAATACGTATTTGTACACATATGGTGACACTAATCTTAATTTATCCATTCCCCCCACCTTTCATTTTACATCAGCTTAGTTTGTTTTCTAAGTCTCTGAGTGTCTTTCTTTGTGGAAATATGTTCATTTGTGTCAGCTGTTAGATAACGCCTATAGGTGATGTCATACGGTATGCCTTTTGCTTTCCGACTTAACTCATGTTCTGTGATGATCTCTAGGCTCATCTCGGGTGCCTCAAAGAGCAGTGTTTCCTTGTTTTCCATGGCTAATAGTCCACTGTGTCCACGGACCAGCTCTTCTTATCCATTCTTCTGTTGATGGACATTTGGGTTGCTTCGGTGTCTTGGCTACTGTGAAAACTCGTGGAGTGCAGCTCTTGCAGCCTGTCTTCTCAGGTGAGAGGCTCGGCTGTGGGTGTTCTGGATGGAAGGGTGGCTCAATTTTTAATTGAAAACGCAGCTCCTTTCTGTTCTCATTATTGGCTGTTACAACTAGACATGTCCTCCACAGACAGAGGGAACAGAGTTCTCTAAAACCCCTTCAGCATTTATTGTTTGTAGTCTTTTGGCTGACAGTAGTTAACTTGGGTGAGCTGAAAGCTTTTTGTAGGTTAGAGGAGTCTGATGATTCCTGATGTTGAGCTTTTCTCCATTTTCCTTTTTTTGATAAAGAGTGAGTAAAACTTACCTCTATCATACTATCTCTTTGACACATTTGCCTGCTTTGAATTTTTTTGGCCACGGCCGAGCTCAGGACATTTTTTTTTTTGAGGGCAGGTGTCTTTTAGAGGCCTGAGTCCTTATGAATGTTAAGTGACCCATAGCTATGCGTTTGAAGCCGCTCTTGCGGGAAACGGCCACAAGGCGGCAGCATTTCTCCATTTCCAACTCTGGGTTTTCCTGCAACAGAGGCTTCCTGGAAATTGTGTTAGTAGGCTGCAAATGAGAGTGCAGTGTGTCAGGGCAAACCCCCAAGAGCTTATATCTCCTTACTTCTTGTGTGTTTTTTAAAATTTAATTGTTATCTAGTATCACAGCCAATTGGATAAAAATGTGGTGTGTGTTCTAGGTGTACTGCATCTGGTTCATCATATGTATGTATCAATCTATTCATCTTTGGATCCTTTCCCGTGTAGGTTATTACAGAGTGTTGAGTCGACCTCTCCTGGTATTCCTTAGGTATTTTGTGATTATATATTTCATATGTATCAGTACATGTCTGTAAACCCCCATATCCAAATTCATACATTCCTTACACCTTTCCACTTGGTTAAGCATAGTTGGTTTTCTGCATCTATGCACGGCCTTCTCTTGGAAATGACTTCATGGGTATCAATGTTGAAGTAACAGCTATAAGTGATGTCATAGGATATTTCTATTTCGGTTTCTTTCGTACTTCCTTTTGGGTGGGTATCTCTAGATCCTTCTATGGTGGTGCCAGCGGCACTGTTGCATGCTTTTCCGTGGCTCATGTTCCATTGTGCACATGGGCCCCCTTCTTCTTGGTGCATTGTTCTGTTGATGGACATTTGGGTTTCTTCCAAGTCTTGGCGATGGTACATGTTGCTGCAGTGCAGGACGGCCAGCCTGTGTCTTTTTGATTTTGGTCTACTCGGGAGATAGGCCCATCAGTTAGCTCAATTTTTACCTTTCAACGCACCTCCACGGTGTTCTCACTACTAGCTGTTCCCAGGTTACGTCCCAGCGGCAGCTAGAGGGCACAGAGTTCTCTAAAACACCTTGAGCATTTATTCTTTGTAGACTCTGTGGCTGATGATCATTCTGACGACGGTGGGTGAACGTTTTTGTCGACTGGATTTGCATGGCTTTATTAATTCCTGATGTTGAGCATTTTTCCATGCCCTTTTATTTATCACAAGAGAAAGAAAGAAAGAGAAGACAAAATGTGCGCAAAATATGCCTCTTGAAATTGTCGTTTTGAAGTGTGCACGTCTTTTGAGTTTTTTTCCTCGATGTACGACCCAAGAATTGTTTTTGAGGGCAGGTGTCATTTATAGGCCTGCAATGATTTTGAATATCAAGTGACCATTAGCACTGGGTTTAAAGCTGCTGTTTTGAGAAACGGCCACAAGGCGGCAGCAGGTCTCCTTTACCAAACCTGGTTACTCGGGCAACAGAGCCTCCGTGGAAGTCGTATTCTCGGTTGTCAATTAGAATGGACTGTGCCAGGAAAAAGCCCCTTAAGTTTGTGTCTCACGACTGACCTGTTCGTTTTTTAATTCAATGTTTATTTTTTCTCACAGCAAGTTTGATTACAATGTTTTGCTTGTTGTAGGTGTGAAAGATGTGGCTCTTTTACACATAAACACGTATCTAGTCTTCTTTGGATCCTTTTCCCATGTAGCTTATGACACAATGTTGAGTACTCTTCTCTTGGTATTCCGTAGGCCTTTGGTGATTTTGTATTTCACCTGTGTTTGTATCTCGCTCTTAAACCCAATTTCCTAATGTACACAATTCTCACACCTGTCCATGGGTGAACCATAAATCTGTTTATTGCATCTGTGATTGCCTTTCTCTGTGGAAATATCTTCAGTGATATCAATTTTCAGGGAACACCTATAAGTGATATCGTAGGCTATGTATCTTTCGCTCTGTGACTTACTGCAAGGTGCGTGATGAACTCTAGCCTCACCGATGGTGCTGTTGATGGCATTGTTTCCTTTTGTTCCTTGGCTAATATTCCATCTGTTCAGGTCCCTGTTCTTCTTTGTCCACTCATCTGTTGATGGACTTTCTGCTTGCTTCCATGTCCTGGCTATTGTAATACTCCTGCAATGCAGATTTGCCTGCCTGTGTCTTTCCACTTCTGTCTTCGTTCTTAGGTTATAGGCCCACGAGTGTGCCTGCTGGATCATATCGTAACTCAGTGTTTACCTTGTAAAGGCACCTCCATTCTGTTCCCATTAGTGCCTCTTACCAGGTGAAGTCCTGTGGCGAGCATTGCCCTCTGAGGAAGGCGCCACTGAGACCCTCCTAAGCCTCAGGGCCCGACTGTACTCTCCTTGGTATGCATCCTGGACTTTATGGTATGAACATACAAAAGGAGATGGTCTTTGGCCAAATCGCTCCAGGGACCTGCTCAGTTACTGGGAGTCCCTGGTTGTTCCCTAAAGCTAGGAAAAGCAACCCTGGAGGGGAAATTGGTGCCTTTGAGGGAGAAGCCGAGCAGCCAACCAACCACCTGATGCTGATAAGGTGTGACTAAGCCGAGAATCCAACCAACCAGCTGATGCCGATAAGGCGTGACGAAGCAAATTCCCTGCTTTAGGGGTATATATACGGCTATGCTTTGTTATTAAACTTGCCTTGCAAGCGTCAGTTGCTTGTGCCCTTCTGATCCCATACCTTGGTGCGTTCAGTTCCCTACCCCCTCTCGTCGGTTGTTGCTACACTTTGAGGACCCGCCGTGGCTGGCGGCAAAGTCCCACTTAACCCAGAGGGTATGCACTTCTCCACAACCCCTTCAGCATGAATTGTTCTTAGTCTTGTTGCTGATGGTTCTTCTGACTGGTGTGAGCCCATACCTCTGTGGTTGGATTTGCATGCGTCTCATAAAGCCTTGAAATCGAGCTTTCAGGGATGTCCTTTTTCTCTTCAAACTGTGTGTGTAGCTTACCTCATCACATTCTTTTCTTGAACTATGTGCCGCCTTTTGAAATATTTTGGCCACTACCTCCCTCAAGACATTTTGAGGGCAGGTTTCATTGACAGCCCTCCAGGACTTGTGCACACGAAGTGACCATTAGCATGGGTTTTCAAGCTGCCGGTGCAGGGAACGGCCAGAGGGCTGCAGCATTTCTGCGTTTCCCACTCTGGTAACTAGTGAAACAGACCTTCCTGCCAGTGGTGTTCCTCGGTTATCAATGACGGTGGGATGTGTCTGGAGAAACCCCCCAAAGCTGATGTCTCCTTACTTATATCTGTTTTTAAAATGGATTTCTACTTTTCACTGGAGTACTTTTCCATTGTGTCCATGGACGACTGCTCCTTTCTGCATTCCTCTGTGGCTGGGCATTTTCATTGCTTCCAAGTGTTGGCTATGGTAAACATTGCTGGATTGCAGGATTGCCAGCCCGTGTCTTTTTGATTCTCATCCTCTCAGGTGATAGACCCAGCAGTGGCTATGCTTGATTGAACGGTCGCTCAATGTTGACCCTTTCCAGGCAACTCCACTGTGTTTTCCTTAGGGGCTCTTACCACGTCCCACTTAGAACCGAGGGTACGCATTTCTTCACCACCCCGTCAGCATTTCTTGTTTGCAGAAGTTTTGCTGCTGGCCATGCTGAGTCGTGTGACATGATAGGTTTTTGTAACGTGTATTTTCGTGTCTAATAATTCCTAAGGTTCAGCATTTTTCCACGCCTTTTTTTATTCTGTTAAACAAAAACAGAAAAAAAAACCCCGTGAGTACAATAAACCTCTCGAAATTGTCTTCTTGGAAGGTTGCCCTCTTTGGACTTTTTTGGTCGATTTTCGACCCCAGGATTTTGTTTTGGAGGGCAGGTGTCATTTACAAGCCTGCAATGGGTGTGAATATTGAGTGACCATTAGCACTGACTTTAAAGCTGCTGCTGTGGGAAACGGCCACAAGGCGTCAGCATTGCTACATTCCCACATCTGGTTACTAGGGCAGCAGAGCCTTCTGGAAGTCCTGTTCCCAGGTTGTCAATTAGAATGGAATGTGCCAGGAAAAAACCCCAGAAGTGTATGTCACATTACTTCTTGTTCGCTCTTTTAATTTGTTTAAATCGGGGTAATGATTAGAATACTGTTGGTCCTATATGTACAGAATCTGGTTCATTTGTACGTTTTATATATATATATATATATTCTTGTACAGATCCTCTTCACATGTAAATTATTGCAGAGTGTTCTGGTGACCTCCCTTGCTATATGGTCGGTCTGTTTGATATATATATTTAATACGTATTTGTACACATATGGTGACACTAATCTTAATTTATCCATTCCCCCCACCTTTCATTTTACATCAGCTTAGTTTGTTTTCTAAGTCTCTGAGTGTCTTTCTTTGTGGAAATATGTTCATTTGTGTCAGCTGTTAGATAACGCCTATAGGTGATGTCATACGGTATGCCTTTTGCTTTCCGACTTAACTCATGTTCTGTGATGATCTCTAGGCTCATCTCGGGTGCCTCAAAGAGCAGTGTTTCCTTGTTTTCCATGGCTAATAGTCCACTGTGTCCACGGACCAGCTCTTCTTATCCATTCTTCTGTTGATGGACATTTGGGTTGCTTCGGTGTCTTGGCTACTGTGAAAACTCGTGGAGTGCAGCTCTTGCAGCCTGTCTTCTCAGGTGAGAGGCTCGGCTGTGGGTGTTCTGGATGGAAGGGTGGCTCAATTTTTAATTGAAAACGCAGCTCCTTTCTGTTCTCATTATTGGCTGTTACAACTAGACATGTCCTCCACAGACAGAGGGAACAGAGTTCTCTAAAACCCCTTCAGCATTTATTGTTTGTAGTCTTTTGGCTGACAGTAGTTAACTTGGGTGAGCTGAAAGCTTTTTGTAGGTTAGAGGAGTCTGATGATTCCTGATGTTGAGCTTTTCTCCATTTTCCTTTTTTTGATAAAGAGTGAGTAAAACTTACCTCTATCATACTATCTCTTTGACACATTTGCCTGCTTTGAATTTTTTTGGCCACGGCCGAGCTCAGGACATTTTTTTTTTTGAGGGCAGGTGTCTTTTAGAGGCCTGAGTCCTTATGAATGTTAAGTGACCCATAGCTATGCGTTTGAAGCCGCTCTTGCGGGAAACGGCCACAAGGCGGCAGCATTTCTCCATTTCCAACTCTGGGTTTTCCTGCAACAGAGGCTTCCTGGAAATTGTGTTAGTAGGCTGCAAATGAGAGTGCAGTGTGTCAGGGCAAACCCCCAAGAGCTTATATCTCCTTACTTCTTGTGTGTTTTTTAAAATTTAATTGTTATCTAGTATCACAGCCAATTGGATAAAAATGTGGTGTGTGTTCTAGGTGTACTGCATCTGGTTCATCATATGTATGTATCAATCTATTCATCTTTGGATCCTTTCCCGTGTAGGTTATTACAGAGTGTTGAGTCGACCTCTCCTGGTATTCCTTAGGTATTTTGTGATTATATATTTCATATGTATCAGTACATGTCTGTAAACCCCCATATCCAAATTCATACATTCCTTACACCTTTCCACTTGGTTAAGCATAGTTGGTTTTCTGCATCTATGCACGGCCTTCTCTTGGAAATGACTTCATGGGTATCAATGTTGAAGTAACAGCTATAAGTGATGTCATAGGATATTTCTATTTCGGTTTCTTTCGTACTTCCTTTTGGGTGGGTATCTCTAGATCCTTCTATGGTGGTGCCAGTGGCACTGTTGCATGCTTTTCCGTGGCTCATGTTCCATTGTGCACATGGGCCCCCTTCTTCTTGGTGCATTGTTCTGTTGATGGACATTTGGGTTTATTCCAAGTCTTGGCGATGGTACATGTTGCTGCAGTGCAGGACGGCCAGCCTGTGTCTTTTTGATTTTGGTCTACTCGGGAGATAGGCCCATCAGTTAGCTCAATTTTTACCTTTCAACGCACCTCCACGGTGTTCTCACTACTAGCTGTTCCCAGGTTACGTCCCAGCGGCAGCTAGAGGGCACAGAGTTCTCTAAAACACCTTGAGCATTTATTCTTTGTAGACTCTGTGGCTGATGATCATTCTGACGACGGTGGGTGAACGTTTTTGTCGACTGGATTTGCATGGCTTTATTAATTCCTGATGTTGAGCATTTTTCCATGCCCTTTTATTTATCACAAGAGAAAGAAAGAAAGAGAAGACAAAATGTGCGCAAACTATGCCTCTTGAAATTGTCGTTTTGAAGTGTGCACGTCTTTTGAGTTTTTTTCCTCGATGTACGACCCAAGAATTGTTTTTGAGGGCAGGTGTCATTTATAGGCCTGCAATGATTTTGAATATCAAGTGACCATTAGCACTGGGTTTAAAGCTGCTGTTTTGAGAAACGGCCACAAGGCGGCAGCAGGTCTCCTTTACCAAACCTGGTTACTCGGGCAACAGAGCCTCCGTGGAAGTCGTATTCTCGGTTGTCAATTAGAATGGACTGTGCCAGGAAAAAGCCCCTTAAGTTTGTGTCTCACGACTGACCTGTTCGTTTTTTAATTCAATGTTTATTTTTTCTCACAGCAAGTTTGATTACAATGTTTTGCTTGTTGTAGGTGTGAAAGATGTGGCTCTTTTACACATAAACACGTATCTAGTCTTCTTTGGATCCTTTTCCCATGTAGCTTATGACACAATGTTGAGTACTCTTCTCTTGGTATTCCGTAGGCCTTTGGTGATTTTGTATTTCACCTGTGTTTGTATCTCGCTCTTAAACCCAATTTCCTAATGTACACAATTCTCACACCTGTCCATGGGTGAACCATAAATCTGTTTATTGCATCTGTGATTGCCTTTCTCTGTGGAAATATCTTCAGTGATATCAATTTTCAGGGAACACCTATAAGTGATATCGTAGGCTATGTATCTTTCGCTCTGTGACTTACTGCAAGGTGCGTGATGAACTCTAGCCTCACCGATGGTGCTGTTGATGGCATTGTTTCCTTTTGTTCCTTGGCTAATATTCCATCTGTTCAGGTCCCTGTTCTTCTTTGTCCACTCATCTGTTGATGGACTTTCTGCTTGCTTCCATGTCCTGGCTATTGTAATACTCCTGCAATGCAGATTTGCCTGCCTGTGTCTTTCCACTTCTGTCTTCGTTCTTAGGTTATAGGCCCAGGAGTGGGCCTGCTGGATCATATCGTAACTCAGTGTTTACCTTGTAAAGGCACCTCCATTCTGTTCCCATTAGTGCCTCTTACCAGGTGAAGTCCTGTGGCGAGCATTGCCCTCTGAGGAAGGCGCCACTGAGACCCTCCTAAGCCTCAGGGCCCGACTGTACTCTCCTTGGTATGCATCCTGGACTTTATGGTATGAACATACAAAAGGAGATGGCCTTTGGCCAAATCGCTCCAGGGACCTGCTCAGTTACTGGGAGTCCCTGGTTGTTCCCTAAAGCTAGGAAAAGCAACCCTGGAGGGGAAATTGGTGCCTTTGAGGTAGAAGCCGAGCAGCCATCCAACAAGCTCATGCTGATAAGGTGTGACTAAGCCGAGAAGCCAACCAACCAGGTGATGCCGATAAGGCGTGACGAAGCAAATTCCCTGCTTTAGGGGTATATATACGGCTATGCTTTGTTATTAAACTTGCCTTGCAAGCGTCAGTTGCTTGTGCCCTTCTGATCCCATACCTTGGTGCGTTCAGTTCCCTACCCCCTCTCGTCGGTTGTTGCTACACTTTGAAGACCCGCCGCGGCTGGCGGCAAAGTCCCACTTAACCCAGAGGGTATGCACTTCTCCACAACCCCTTCAGCATGAATTGTTCTTAGTCTTGTTGCTGATGGTTCTTCTGACTGGTGTGAGCCCATACCTCTGTGGTTGGATTTGCATGCGTCTCATAAAGCCTTGAAATCGAGCTTTCAGGGATGTCCTTTTTCTCTTCAAACTGTGTGTGTAGCTTCCCTCATCACATTCTTTTCTTGAACTATGTGCCGCCTTTTGAAATATTTTGGCCACTACCTCCCTCAAGACATTTTGAGGGCAGGTTTCATTGACAGCCCTCCAGGACTTGTGCACACGAAGTGACCATTAGCATGGGTTTTCAAGCTGCCGGTGCAGGGAACGGCCAGAGGGCTGCAGCATTTCTGCGTTTCCCACTCTGGTAACTAGTGAAACAGACCTTCCTGCCAGTGGTGTTCCTCGGTTATCAATGACGGTGGGATGTGTCTGGAGAAACCCCCGAGAGCTGATGTCTCCTTACTTATATCTGTTTTTAAAATGGATTTCTACTTTTCACTGGAGTACTCTTCCATTGTGTCCATGGACCACTGCTCCTTTCTGCATTCCTCTGTGGCTGGGCATTTTCATTGCTTCCAAGTGTTGGCTATGGTAAACATTGCTGGATTGCAGGATTGCCAGCCCGTGTCTTTTTGATTCTCATCCTCTCAGGTGATAGACCCAGCAGTGGCTATGCTTGATTGAACGGTCGCTCAATGTTGACCCTTTCCAGGCAACTCCACTGTGTTTTCCTTAGGGGCTCTTACCACGTCCCACTTAGAACCGAGGGTACGCATTTCTTCACCACCCCGTCAGCATTTCTTGTTTGCAGAAGTTTTGCTGCTGGCCATGCTGAGTGGTGTGACATGATAGGTTTTTGTAACGTGTATTTTCGTGTCTAATAATTCCTAAGGTTCAGCATTTTTCCACGCCTTTTTTTATTCTGTTAAACAAAAACAGAAAAAAAAAAACCGTGAGTACAATAAACCTCTCGAAATTGTCTTCTTGGAAGGTTGCCCTCTTTGGACTTTTTTGGTCGATTTTCGACCCCAGGATTTTGTTTTGGAGGGCAGGTGTCATTTACAAGCCTGCAATGGGTGTGAATATTGAGTGACCATTAGCACTGACTTTAAAGCTGCTGCTGTGGGAAACGGCCACAAGGCGTCAGCATTGCTACATTCCCACATCTGGTTACTAGGGCAGCAGAGCCTTCTGGAAGTCCTGTTCCCAGGTTGTCAATTAGAATGGAATGTGCCAGGAAAAAACCCCAGAAGTGTATGTCACATTACTTCTTGTTCGCTCTTTTAATTTGTTTAAATCGGGGTAATGATTAGAATACTGTTGGTCCTATATGTACAGAATCTGGTTCATTTGTACGTTTTATATATATATATATATATTCTTGTACAGATCCTCTTCACATGTAAATTATTGCAGAGTGTTCTGGTGACCTCCCTTGCTATATGGTCGGTCTGTTTGATATATATATTTAATACGTATTTGTACACATATGGTGACACTAATCTTAATTTATCCATTCCCCCCACCTTTCATTTTACATCAGCTTAGTTTGTTTTCTAAGTCTCTGAGTGTCTTTCTTTGTGGAAATATGTTCATTTGTGTCAGCTGTTAGATAACGCCTATAGGTGATGTCATACGGTATGCCTTTTGCTTTCCGACTTAACTCATGTTCTGTGATGATCTCTAGGCTCATCTCGGGTGCCTCAAAGAGCAGTGTTTCCTTGTTTTCCATGGCTAATAGTCCACTGTGTCCACGGACCAGCTCTTCTTATCCATTCTTCTGTTGATGGACATTTGGGTTGCTTCGGTGTCTTGGCTACTGTGAAAACTCGTGGAGTGCAGCTCTTGCAGCCTGTCTTCTCAGGTGAGAGGCTCGGCTGTGGGTGTTCTGGATGGAAGGGTGGCTCAATTTTTAATTGAAAACGCAGCTCCTTTCTGTTCTCATTATTGGCTGTTACAACTAGACATGTCCTCCACAGACAGAGGGAACAGAGTTCTCTAAAACCCCTTCAGCATTTATTGTTTGTAGTCTTTTGGCTGACAGTAGTTAACTTGGGTGAGCTGAAAGCTTTTTGTAGGTTAGAGGAGTCTGATGATTCCTGATGTTGAGCTTTTCTCCATTTTCCTTTTTTTGATAAAGAGTGAGTAAAACTTACCTCTATCATACTATCTCTTTGACACATTTGCCTGCTTTGAATTTTTTTGGCCACGGCCGAGCTCAGGACATTTTTTTTTTTGAGGGCAGGTGTCTTTTAGAGGCCTGAGTCCTTATGAATGTTAAGTGACCCATAGCTATGCGTTTGAAGCCGCTCTTGCGGGAAACGGCCACAAGGCGGCAGCATTTCTCCATTTCCAACTCTGGGTTTTCCTGCAACAGAGGCTTCCTGGAAATTGTGTTAGTAGGCTGCAAATGAGAGTGCAGTGTGTCAGGGCAAACCCCCAAGAGCTTATATCTCCTTACTTCTTGTGTGTTTTTTAAAATTTAATTGTTATCTAGTATCACAGCCAATTGGATAAAAATGTGGTGTGTGTTCTAGGTGTACTGCATCTGGTTCATCATATGTATGTATCAATCTATTCATCTTTGGATCCTTTCCCGTGTAGGTTATTACAGAGTGTTGAGTCGACCTCTCCTGGTATTCCTTAGGTATTTTGTGATTATATATTTCATATGTATCAGTACATGTCTGTAAACCCCCATATCCAAATTCATACATTCCTTACACCTTTCCACTTGGTTAAGCATAGTTGGTTTTCTGCATCTATGCACGGCCTTCTCTTGGAAATGACTTCATGGGTATCAATGTTGAAGTAACAGCTATAAGTGATGTCATAGGATATTTCTATTTCGGTTTCTTTCGTACTTCCTTTTGGGTGGGTATCTCTAGATCCTTCTATGGTGGTGCCAGCGGCACTGTTGCATGCTTTTCCGTGGCTCATGTTCCATTGTGCACATGGGCCCCCTTCTTCTTGGTGCATTGTTCTGTTGATGGACATTTGGGTTTATTCCAAGTCTTGGCGATGGTACATGTTGCTGCAGTGCAGGACGGCCAGCCTGTGTCTTTTTGATTTTGGTCTACTCGGGAGATAGGCCCATCAGTTAGCTCAATTTTTACCTTTCAACGCACCTCCACGGTGTTCTCACTACTAGCTGTTCCCAGGTTACGTCCCAGCGGCAGCTAGAGGGCACAGAGTTCTCTAAAACACCTTGAGCATTTATTCTTTGTAGACTCTGTGGCTGATGATCATTCTGACGACGGTGGGTGAACGTTTTTGTCGACTGGATTTGCATGGCTTTATTAATTCCTGATGTTGAGCATTTTTCCATGCCCTTTTATTTATCACAAGAGAAAGAAAGAAAGAGAAGACAAAATGTGCGCAAAATATGCCTCTTGAAATTGTCGTTTTGAAGTGTGCACGTCTTTTGAGTTTTTTTCCTCGATGTACGACCCAAGAATTGTTTTTGAGGGCAGGTGTCATTTATAGGCCTGCAATGATTTTGAATATCAAGTGACCATTAGCACTGGGTTTAAAGCTGCTGTTTTGAGAAACGGCCACAAGGCGGCAGCAGGTCTCCTTTACCAAACCTGGTTACTCGGGCAACAGAGCCTCCGTGGAAGTCGTATTCTCGGTTGTCAATTAGAATGGACTGTGCCAGGAAAAAGCCCCTTAAGTTTGTGTCTCACGACTGACCTGTTCGTTTTTTAATTCAATGTTTATTTTTTCTCACAGCAAGTTTGATTACAATGTTTTGCTTGTTGTAGGTGTGAAAGATGTGGCTCTTTTACACATAAACACGTATCTAGTCTTCTTTGGATCCTTTTCCCATGTAGCTTATGACACAATGTTGAGTACTCTTCTCTTGGTATTCCGTAGGCCTTTGGTGATTTTGTATTTCACCTGTGTTTGTATCTCGCTCTTAAACCCAATTTCCTAATGTACACAATTCTCACACCTGTCCATGGGTGAACCATAAATCTGTTTATTGCATCTGTGATTGCCTTTCTCTGTGGAAATATCTTCAGTGATATCAATTTTCAGGGAACACCTATAAGTGATATCGTAGGCTATGTATCTTTCGCTCTGTGACTTACTGCAAGGTGCGTGATGAACTCTAGCCTCACCGATGGTGCTGTTGATGGCATTGTTTCCTTTTGTTCCTTGGCTAATATTCCATCTGTTCAGGTCCCTGTTCTTCTTTGTCCACTCATCTGTTGATGGACTTTCTGCTTGCTTCCATGTCCTGGCTATTGTAATACTCCTGCAATGCAGATTTGCCTGCCTGTGTCTTTCCACTTCTGTCTTCGTTCTTAGGTTATAGGCCCAGGAGTGGGCCTGCTGGATCATATCGTAACTCAGTGTTTACCTTGTAAAGGCACCTCCATTCTGTTCCCATTAGTGCCTCTTACCAGGTGAAGTCCTGTGGCGAGCATTGCCCTCTGAGGAAGGCGCCACTGAGACCCTCCTAAGCCTCAGGGCCCGACTGTACTCTCCTTGGTATGCATCCTGGACTTTATGGTATGAACATACAAAAGGAGATGGTCTTTGGCCAAATCGCTCCAGGGACCTGCTCAGTTACTGGGAGTCCCTGGTTGTTCCCTAAAGCTAGGAAAAGCAACCCTGGAGGGGAAATTGGTGCCTTTGAGGTAGAAGCCGAGCAGCCATCCAACAAGCTCATGCTGATAAGGTGTGACTAAGCCGAGAAGCCAACCAACCAGGTGATGCTGATAAGGCGTGACGAAGCAAATTCCCTGCTTTAGGGGTATATATACGGCTATGCTTTGTTATTAAACTTGCCTTGCAAGCGTCAGTTGCTTGTGCCCTTCTGATCCCATACCTTGGTGCGTTCAGTTCCCTACCCCCTCTCGTCGGTTGTTGCTACACTTTGAAGACCCGCCGCGGCTGGCGGCAAAGTCCCACTTAACCCAGAGGGTATGCACTTCTCCACAACCCCTTCAGCATGAATTGTTCTTAGTCTTGTTGCTGATGGTTCTTCTGACTGGTGTGAGCCCATACCTCTGTGGTTGGATTTGCATGCGTCTCATAAAGCCTTGAAATCGAGCTTTCAGGGATGTCCTTTTTCTCTTCAAACTGTGTGTGTAGCTTCCCTCATCACATTCTTTTCTTGAACTATGTGCCGCCTTTTGAAATATTTTGGCCACTACCTCCCTCAAGACATTTTGAGGGCATGTTTCATTGACAGCCCTCCAGGACTTGTGCACACGAAGTGACCATTAGCACGGGTTTTCAAGCTGCCGTTGCACGTAACGGCCAGAGGGCTGCAGCATTTCTGCGTTTCCCACTCTGGTAACTAGTGAAACAGACCTTCCTGCCAGTGGTGTTCCTCGGTTATCAATGACGGTGGGATGTGTCTGGAGAAACCCCCGAGAGCTGATGTCTCCTTACTTATATCTGTTTTTAAAATGGATTTCTACTTTTCACTGGAGTACTCTTCCATTGTGTCCATGGACCACTGCTCCTTTCTGCATTCCTCTGTGGCTGGGCATTTTCATTGCTTCCAAGTGTTGGCTATGGTAAACATTGCTGGATTGCAGGATTGCCAGCCCGTGTCTTTTTGATTCTCATCCTCTCAGGTGATAGACCCAGCAGTGGCTATGCTTGATTGAACGGTCGCTCAATGTTGACCCTTTCCAGGCAACTCCACTGTGTTTTCCTTAGGGGCTCTTACCACGTCCCACTTAGAACCGAGGGTACGCATTTCTTCACCACCCCGTCAGCATTTCTTGTTTGCAGAAGTTTTGCTGCTGGCCATGCTGAGTCGTGTGACATGATAGGTTTTTGTAACGTGTATTTTCGTGTCTAATAATTCCTAAGGTTCAGCATTTTTCCACGCCTTTTTTTATTCTGTTAAACAAAAACAGAAAAAAAAAAACCGTGAGTACAATAAACCTCTCGAAATTGTCTTCTTGGAAGGTTGCCCTCTTTGGACTTTTTTGGTCGATTTTCGACCCCAGGATTTTGTTTTGGAGGGCAGGTGTCATTTACAAGCCTGCAATGGGTGTGAATATTGAGTGACCATTAGCACTGACTTTAAAGCTGCTGCTGTGGGAAACGGCCACAAGGCGTCAGCATTGCTACATTCCCACATCTGGTTACTAGGGCAGCAGAGCCTTCTGGAAGTCCTGTTCCCAGGTTGTCAATTAGAATGGAATGTGCCAGGAAAAAACCCCAGAAGTGTATGTCACATTACTTCTTGTTCGCTCTTTTAATTTGTTTAAATCGGGGTAATGATTAGAATACTGTTGGTCCTATATGTACAGAATCTGGTTCATTTGTACGTTTTATATATATATATATATTCTTGTACAGATCCTCTTCACATGTAAATTATTGCAGAGTGTTCTGGTGACCTCCCTTGCTATATGGTCGGTCTGTTTGATATATATATTTAATACGTATTTGTACACATATGGTGACACTAATCTTAATTTATCCATTCCCCCCACCTTTCATTTTACATCAGCTTAGTTTGTTTTCTAAGTCTCTGAGTGTCTTTCTTTGTGGAAATATATTCATTTGTGTCAGCTGTTAGATAACGCCTATAGGTGATGTCATACGGTATGCCTTTTGCTTTCCGACTTAACTCATGTTCTGTGATGATCTCTAGGCTCATCTCGGGTGCCTCAAAGAGCAGTGTTTCCTTGTTTTCCATGGCTAATAGTCCACTGTGTCCACGGACCAGCTCTTCTTATCCATTCTTCTGTTGATGGACATTTGGGTTGCTTCGGTGTCTTGGCTACTGTGAAAACTCGTGGAGTGCAGCTCTTGCAGCCTGTCTTCTCAGGTGAGAGGCTCGGCTGTGGGTGTTCTGGATGGAAGGGTGGCTCAATTTTTAATTGAAAACGCAGCTCCTTTCTGTTCTCATTATTGGCTGTTACAACTAGACATGTCCTCCACAGACAGAGGGAACAGAGTTCTCTAAAACCCCTTCAGCATTTATTGTTTGTAGTCTTTTGGCTGACAGTAGTTAACTTGGGTGAGCTGAAAGCTTTTTGTAGGTTAGAGGAGTCTGATGATTCCTGATGTTGAGCTTTTCTCCATTTTCCTTTTTTTGATAAAGAGTGAGTAAAACTTACCTCTATCATACTATCTCTTTGACACATTTGCCTGCTTTGAATTTTTTTGGCCACGGCCGAGCTCAGGACATTTTTTTTTTTGAGGGCAGGTGTCTTTTAGAGGCCTGAGTCCTTATGAATGTTAAGTGACCCATAGCTATGCGTTTGAAGCCGCTCTTGCGGGAAACGGCCACAAGGCGGCAGCATTTCTCCATTTCCAACTCTGGGTTTTCCTGCAACAGAGGCTTCCTGGAAATTGTGTTAGTAGGCTGCAAATGAGAGTGCAGTGTGTCAGGGCAAACCCCCAAGAGCTTATATCTCCTTACTTCTTGTGTGTTTTTTAAAATTTAATTGTTATCTAGTATCACAGCCAATTGGATAAAAATGTGGTGTGTGTTCTAGGTGTACTGCATCTGGTTCATCATATGTATGTATCAATCTATTCATCTTTGGATCCTTTCCCGTGTAGGTTATTACAGAGTGTTGAGTCGACCTCTCCTGGTATTCCTTAGGTATTTTGTGATTATATATTTCATATGTATCAGTACATGTCTGTAAACCCCCATATCCAAATTCATACATTCCTTACACCTTTCCACTTGGTTAAGCATAGTTGGTTTTCTGCATCTATGCACGGCCTTCTCTTGGAAATGACTTCATGGGTATCAATGTTGAAGTAACAGCTATAAGTGATGTCATAGGATATTTCTATTTCGGTTTCTTTCGTACTTCCTTTTGGGTGGGTATCTCTAGATCCTTCTATGGTGGTGCCAGCGGCACTGTTGCATGCTTTTCCGTGGCTCATGTTCCATTGTGCACATGGGCCCCCTTCTTCTTGGTGCATTGTTCTGTTGATGGACATTTGGGTTTCTTCCAAGTCTTGGCGATGGTACATGTTGCTGCAGTGCAGGACGGCCAGCCTGTGTCTTTTTGATTTTGGTCTACTCGGGAGATAGGCCCATCAGTTAGCTCAATTTTTACCTTTCAACGCACCTCCACGGTGTTCTCACTACTAGCTGTTCCCAGGTTACGTCCCAGCGGCAGCTAGAGGGCACAGAGTTCTCTAAAACACCTTGAGCATTTATTCTTTGTAGACTCTGTGGCTGATGATCATTCTGACGACGGTGGGTGAACGTTTTTGTCGACTGGATTTGCATGGCTTTATTAATTCCTGATGTTGAGCATTTTTCCATGCCCTTTTATTTATCACAAGAGAAAGAAAGAAAGAGAAGACAAAATGTGCGCAAAATATGCCTCTTGAAATTGTCGTTTTGAAGTGTGCACGTCTTTTGAGTTTTTTTCCTCGATGTACGACCCAAGAATTGTTTTTGAGGGCAGGTGTCATTTATAGGCCTGCAATGATTTTGAATATCAAGTGACCATTAGCACTGGGTTTAAAGCTGCTGTTTTGAGAAACGGCCACAAGGCGGCAGCAGGTCTCCTTTACCAAACCTGGTTACTCGGGCAACAGAGCCTCCGTGGAAGTCGTATTCTCGGTTGTCAATTAGAATGGACTGTGCCAGGAAAAAGCCCCTTAAGTTTGTGTCTCACGACTGACCTGTTCGTTTTTTAATTCAATGTTTATTTTTTCTCACAGCAAGTTTGATTACAATGTTTTGCTTGTTGTAGGTGTGAAAGATGTGGCTCTTTTACACATAAACACGTATCTAGTCTTCTTTGGATCCTTTTCCCATGTAGCTTATGACACAATGTTGAGTACTCTTCTCTTGGTATTCCGTAGGCCTTTGGTGATTTTGTATTTCACCTGTGTTTGTATCTCGCTCTTAAACCCAATTTCCTAATGTACACAATTCTCACACCTGTCCATGGGTGAACCATAAATCTGTTTATTGCATCTGTGATTGCCTTTCTCTGTGGAAATATCTTCAGTGATATCAATTTTCAGGGAACACCTATAAGTGATATCGTAGGCTATGTATCTTTCGCTCTGTGACTTACTGCAAGGTGCGTGATGAACTCTAGCCTCACCGATGGTGCTGTTGATGGCATTGTTTCCTTTTGTTCCTTGGCTAATATTCCATCTGTTCAGGTCCCTGTTCTTCTTTGTCCACTCATCTGTTGATGGACTTTCTGCTTGCTTCCATGTCCTGGCTATTGTAATACTCCTGCAATGCAGATTTGCCTGCCTGTGTCTTTCCACTTCTGTCTTCGTTCTTAGGTTATAGGCCCACGAGTGTGCCTGCTGGATCATATCGTAACTCAGTGTTTACCTTGTAAAGGCACCTCCATTCTGTTCCCATTAGTGCCTCTTACCAGGTGAAGTCCTGTGGCGAGCATTGCCCTCTGAGGAAGGCGCCACTGAGACCCTCCTAAGCCTCAGGGCCCGACTGTACTCTCCTTGGTATGCATCCTGGACTTTATGGTATGAACATACAAAAGGAGATGGTCTTTGGCCAAATCGCTCCAGGGACCTGCTCAGTTACTGGGAGTCCCTGGTTGTTCCCTAAAGCTAGGAAAAGCAACCCTGGAGGGGAAATTGGTGCCTTTGAGGGAGAAGCCGAGCAGCCAACCAACCACCTGATGCTGATAAGGTGTGACTAAGCCGAGAATCCAACCAACCAGCTGATGCCGATAAGGCGTGACGAAGCAAATTCCCTGCTTTAGGGGTATATATACGGCTATGCTTTGTTATTAAACTTGCCTTGCAAGCGTCAGTTGCTTGTGCCCTTCTGATCCCATACCTTGGTGCGTTCAGTTCCCTACCCCCTCTCGTCGGTTGTTGCTACACTTTGAGGACCCGCCGTGGCTGGCGGCAAAGTCCCACTTAACCTAGAGCGTATGCACTTCTCCACAACCCCTTCAGCATGAATTGTTGGTAGTCTTGTTGCTGATGGTTCTTCTGACTGGTGTGAGCCGATACCTCTGTGGTTGGATTTGCATGTGTCTCATAAAGCCTTGAAATCGAGCTTTCAGGGATGTCCTTTTTTCCTTCAAACTGTGTGTGTAGCTTACCTCATCACATTCTTTTCTTGAACTATGTGCCGCCTTTTGAAATATTTTGGCCACTACCTCCCTCAAGACATTTTGAGGGCAGGTTTCATTGACAGCCCTCCAGAACTTGTGCACACGAAGTGACCATTAGCACGGGTTTTCAAGCTGCCGTTGCAGGGAACGGCCAGAGGGCTGCAGCATTTCTGCGTTGCCCACTCTGGTAACTAGTGAAACAGACCTTCCTGCCAGTGGTTTTCCTCGGTTATCAATGACGGTGGGATGTGTCTGGAGAAAACCCCCAAAGCTGATGTCTCCTTACTTATATCTGTTTTTAAAATGGAATTTCTACTTTTCACTGGAGTACTCTTCCATTGTGTCCATGGACCACTGCTCCTTTCTGCATTCCTCTGTGGCTGGGCATTTTCATTGCTTCCAAGTGTTGGCTATGGTAAACATTGCTGGATTGAAGGATTGCCAGCCCGTGTCTTTTTGATTCTCATCCTCTCAGGTGATAGACCCAGCAGTGGCTATGCTTGATTGAACGGTCGCTCAATGTTGACCCTTTCCAGGCAACTCCACTGTGTTTTCCTTAGGGGCTCTTACCACGTCCCACTTAGAACCGAGGGTACGCATTTCTTCACCACCCCGTCAGCATTTCTTGTTTGCAGAAGTTTTGCTGCTGGCCATGCTGAGTGGTGTGACATGATAGGTTTTTGTAACGTGTATTTTCGTGTCTAATAATTCCTAAGGTTCAGCATTTTTCCACGCCTTTTTTTATTCTGTTAAACAAAAACAGAAAAAAAAACCCCGTGAGTACAATAAACCTCTCGAAATTGTCTTCTTGGAAGGTTGCCCTCTTTGGACTTTTTTGGTCGATTTTCGACCCCAGGATTTTGTTTTGGAGGGCAGGTGTCATTTACAAGCCTGCAATGGGTGTGAATATTGAGTGACCATTAGCACTGACTTTAAAGCTGCTGCTGTGGGAAACGGCCACAAGGCGTCAGCATTGCTACATTCCCACATCTGGTTACTAGGGCAGCAGAGCCTTCTGGAAGTCCTGTTCCCAGGTTGTCAATTAGAATGGAATGTGCCAGGAAAAAACCCCAGAAGTGTATGTCACATTACTTCTTGTTCGCTCTTTTAATTTGTTTAAATCGGGGTAATGATTAGAATACTGTTGGTCCTATATGTACAGAATCTGGTTCATTTGTACGTTTTATATATATATATATATATTCTTGTACAGATCCTCTTCACATGTAAATTATTGCAGAGTGTTCTGGTGACCTCCCTTGCTATATGGTCGGTCTGTTTGATATATATATTTAATACGTATTTGTACACATATGGTGACACTAATCTTAATTTATCCATTCCCCCCACCTTTCATTTTACATCAGCTTAGTTTGTTTTCTAAGTCTCTGAGTGTCTTTCTTTGTGGAAATATGTTCATTTGTGTCAGCTGTTAGATAACGCCTATAGGTGATGTCATACGGTATGCCTTTTGCTTTCCGACTTAACTCATGTTCTGTGATGATCTCTAGGCTCATCTCGGGTGCCTCAAAGAGCAGTGTTTCCTTGTTTTCCATGGCTAATAGTCCACTGTGTCCACGGACCAGCTCTTCTTATCCATTCTTCTGTTGATGGACATTTGGGTTGCTTCGGTGTCTTGGCTACTGTGAAAACTCGTGGAGTGCAGCTCTTGCAGCCTGTCTTCTCAGGTGAGAGGCTCGGCTGTGGGTGTTCTGGATGGAAGGGTGGCTCAATTTTTAATTGAAAACGCAGCTCCTTTCTGTTCTCATTATTGGCTGTTACAACTAGACATGTCCTCCACAGACAGAGGGAACAGAGTTCTCTAAAACCCCTTCAGCATTTATTGTTTGTAGTCTTTTGGCTGACAGTAGTTAACTTGGGTGAGCTGAAAGCTTTTTGTAGGTTAGAGGAGTCTGATGATTCCTGATGTTGAGCTTTTCTCCATTTTCCTTTTTTTGATAAAGAGTGAGTAAAACTTACCTCTATCATACTATCTCTTTGACACATTTGCCTGCTTTGAATTTTTTTGGCCACGGCCGAGCTCAGGACATTTTTTTTTTTGAGGGCAGGTGTCTTTTAGAGGCCTGAGTCCTTATGAATGTTAAGTGACCCATAGCTATGCGTTTGAAGCCGCTCTTGCGGGAAACGGCCACAAGGCGGCAGCATTTCTCCATTTCCAACTCTGGGTTTTCCTGCAACAGAGGCTTCCTGGAAATTGTGTTAGTAGGCTGCAAATGAGAGTGCAGTGTGTCAGGGCAAACCCCCAAGAGCTTATATCTCCTTACTTCTTGTGTGTTTTTTAAAATTTAATTGTTATCTAGTATCACAGCCAATTGGATAAAAATGTGGTGTGTGTTCTAGGTGTACTGCATCTGGTTCATCATATGTATGTATCAATCTATTCATCTTTGGATCCTTTCCCGTGTAGGTTATTACAGAGTGTTGAGTCGACCTCTCCTGGTATTCCTTAGGTATTTTGTGATTATATATTTCATATGTATCAGTACATGTCTGTAAACCCCCATATCCAAATTCATACATTCCTTACACCTTTCCACTTGGTTAAGCATAGTTGGTTTTCTGCATCTATGCACGGCCTTCTCTTGGAAATGACTTCATGGGTATCAATGTTGAAGTAACAGCTATAAGTGATGTCATAGGATATTTCTATTTCGGTTTCTTTCGTACTTCCTTTTGGGTGGGTATCTCTAGATCCTTCTATGGTGGTGCCAGCGGCACTGTTGCATGCTTTTCCGTGGCTCATGTTCCATTGTGCACATGGGCCCCCTTCTTCTTGGTGCATTGTTCTGTTGATGGACATTTGGGTTTATTCCAAGTCTTGGCGATGGTACATGTTGCTGCAGTGCAGGACGGCCAGCCTGTGTCTTTTTGATTTTGGTCTACTCGGGAGATAGGCCCATCAGTTAGCTCAATTTTTACCTTTCAACGCACCTCCACGGTGTTCTCACTACTAGCTGTTCCCAGGTTACGTCCCAGCGGCAGCTAGAGGGCACAGAGTTCTCTAAAACACCTTGAGCATTTATTCTTTGTAGACTCTGTGGCTGATGATCATTCTGACGACGGTGGGTGAACGTTTTTGTCGACTGGATTTGCATGGCTTTATTAATTCCTGATGTTGAGCATTTTTCCATGCCCTTTTATTTATCACAAGAGAAAGAAAGAAAGAGAAGACAAAATGTGCGCAAAATATGCCTCTTGAAATTGTCGTTTTGAAGTGTGCACGTCTTTTGAGTTTTTTTCCTCGATGTACGACCCAAGAATTGTTTTTGAGGGCAGGTGTCATTTATAGGCCTGCAATGATTTTGAATATCAAGTGACCATTAGCACTGGGTTTAAAGCTGCTGTTTTGAGAAACGGCCACAAGGCGGCAGCAGGTCTCCTTTACCAAACCTGGTTACTCGGGCAACAGAGCCTCCGTGGAAGTCGTATTCTCGGTTGTCAATTAGAATGGACTGTGCCAGGAAAAAGCCCCTTAAGTTTGTGTCTCACGACTGACCTGTTCGTTTTTTAATTCAATGTTTATTTTTTCTCACAGCAAGTTTGATTACAATGTTTTGCTTGTTGTAGGTGTGAAAGATGTGGCTCTTTTACACATAAACACGTATCTAGTCTTCTTTGGATCCTTTTCCCATGTAGCTTATGACACAATGTTGAGTACTCTTCTCTTGGTATTCCGTAGGCCTTTGGTGATTTTGTATTTCACCTGTGTTTGTATCTCGCTCTTAAACCCAATTTCCTAATGTACACAATTCTCACACCTGTCCATGGGTGAACCATAAATCTGTTTATTGCATCTGTGATTGCCTTTCTCTGTGGAAATATCTTCAGTGATATCAATTTTCAGGGAACACCTATAAGTGATATCGTAGGCTATGTATCTTTCGCTCTGTGACTTACTGCAAGGTGCGTGATGAACTCTAGCCTCACCGATGGTGCTGTTGATGGCATTGTTTCCTTTTGTTCCTTGGCTAATATTCCATCTGTTCAGGTCCCTGTTCTTCTTTGTCCACTCATCTGTTGATGGACTTTCTGCTTGCTTCCATGTCCTGGCTATTGTAATACTCCTGCAATGCAGATTTGCCTGCCTGTGTCTTTCCACTTCTGTCTTCGTTCTTAGGTTATAGGCCCAGGAGTGGGCCTGCTGGATCATATCGTAACTCAGTGTTTACCTTGTAAAGGCACCTCCATTCTGTTCCCATTAGTGCCTCTTACCAGGTGAAGTCCTGTGGCGAGCATTGCCCTCTGAGGAAGGCGCCACTGAGACCCTCCTAAGCCTCAGGGCCCGACTGTACTCTCCTTGGTATGCATCCTGGACTTTATGGTATGAACATACAAAAGGAGATGGCCTTTGGCCAAATCGCTCCAGGGACCTGCTCAGTTACTGGGAGTCCCTGGTTGTTCCCTAAAGCTAGGAAAAGCAACCCTGGAGGGGAAATTGGTGCCTTTGAGGTAGAAGCCGAGCAGCCATCCAACAAGCTCATGCTGATAAGGTGTGACTAAGCCGAGAAGCCAACCAACCAGGTGATGCTGATAAGGCGTGACGAAGCAAATTCCCTGCTTTAGGGGTATATATACGGCTATGCTTTGTTATTAAACTTGCCTTGCAAGCGTCAGTTGCTTGTGCCCTTCTGATCCCATACCTTGGTGCGTTCAGTTCCCTACCCCCTCTCGTCGGTTGTTGCTACACTTTGAAGACCCGCCGCGGCTGGCGGCAAAGTCCCACTTAACCCAGAGGGTATGCACTTCTCCACAACCCCTTCAGCATGAATTGTTCTTAGTCTTGTTGCTGATGGTTCTTCTGACTGGTGTGAGCCCATACCTCTGTGGTTGGATTTGCATGCGTCTCATAAAGCCTTGAAATCGAGCTTTCAGGGATGTCCTTTTTCTCTTCAAACTGTGTGTGTAGCTTCCCTCATCACATTCTTTTCTTGAACTATGTGCCGCCTTTTGAAATATTTTGGCCACTACCTCCCTCAAGACATTTTGAGGGCAGGTTTCATTGACAGCCCTCCAGGACTTGTGCACACGAAGTGACCATTAGCACGGGTTTTCAAGCTGCCGTTGCACGTAACGGCCAGAGGGCTGCAGCATTTCTGCGTTTCCCACTCTGGTAACTAGTGAAACAGACCTTCCTGCCAGTGGTGTTCCTCGGTTATCAATGACGGTGGGATGTGTCTGGAGAAACCCCCGAGAGCTGATGTCTCCTTACTTATATCTGTTTTTAAAATGGATTTCTACTTTTCACTGGAGTACTCTTCCATTGTGTCCATGGACCACTGCTCCTTTCTGCATTCCTCTGTGGCTGGGCATTTTCATTGCTTCCAAGTGTTGGCTATGGTAAACATTGCTGGATTGCAGGATTGCCAGCCCGTGTCTTTTTGATTCTCATCCTCTCAGGTGATAGACCCAGCAGTGGCTATGCTTGATTGAACGGTCGCTCAATGTTGACCCTTTCCAGGCAACTCCACTGTGTTTTCCTTAGGGGCTCTTACCACGTCCCACTTAGAACCGAGGGTACGCATTTCTTCACCACCCCGTCAGCATTTCTTGTTTGCAGAAGTTTTGCTGCTGGCCATGCTGAGTCGTGTGACATGATAGGTTTTTGTAACGTGTATTTTCGTGTCTAATAATTCCTAAGGTTCAGCATTTTTCCACGCCTTTTTTTATTCTGTTAAACAAAAACAGAAAAAAAAAACCGTGAGTACAATAAACCTCTCGAAATTGTCTTCTTGGAAGGTTGCCCTCTTTGGACTTTTTTGGTCGATTTTCGACCCCAGGATTTTGTTTTGGAGGGCAGGTGTCATTTACAAGCCTGCAATGGGTGTGAATATTGAGTGACCATTAGCACTGACTTTAAAGCTGCTGCTGTGGGAAACGGCCACAAGGCGTCAGCATTGCTACATTCCCACATCTGGTTACTAGGGCAGCAGAGCCTTCTGGAAGTCCTGTTCCCAGGTTGTCAATTAGAATGGAATGTGCCAGGAAAAAACCCCAGAAGTGTATGTCACATTACTTCTTGTTCGCTCTTTTAATTTGTTTAAATCGGGGTAATGATTAGAATACTGTTGGTCCTATATGTACAGAATCTGGTTCATTTGTACGTTTTATATATATATATATATTCTTGTACAGATCCTCTTCACATGTAAATTATTGCAGAGTGTTCTGGTGACCTCCCTTGCTATATGGTCGGTCTGTTTGATATATATATTTAATACGTATTTGTACACATATGGTGACACTAATCTTAATTTATCCATTCCCCCCACCTTTCATTTTACATCAGCTTAGTTTGTTTTCTAAGTCTCTGAGTGTCTTTCTTTGTGGAAATATGTTCATTTGTGTCAGCTGTTAGATAACGCCTATAGGTGATGTCATACGGTATGCCTTTTGCTTTCCGACTTAACTCATGTTCTGTGATGATCTCTAGGCTCATCTCGGGTGCCTCAAAGAGCAGTGTTTCCTTGTTTTCCATGGCTAATAGTCCACTGTGTCCACGGACCAGCTCTTCTTATCCATTCTTCTGTTGATGGACATTTGGGTTGCTTCGGTGTCTTGGCTACTGTGAAAACTCGTGGAGTGCAGCTCTTGCAGCCTGTCTTCTCAGGTGAGAGGCTCGGCTGTGGGTGTTCTGGATGGAAGGGTGGCTCAATTTTTAATTGAAAACGCAGCTCCTTTCTGTTCTCATTATTGGCTGTTACAACTAGACATGTCCTCCACAGACAGAGGGAACAGAGTTCTCTAAAACCCCTTCAGCATTTATTGTTTGTAGTCTTTTGGCTGACAGTAGTTAACTTGGGTGAGCTGAAAGCTTTTTGTAGGTTAGAGGAGTCTGATGATTCCTGATGTTGAGCTTTTCTCCATTTTCCTTTTTTTGATAAAGAGTGAGTAAAACTTACCTCTATCATACTATCTCTTTGACACATTTGCCTGCTTTGAATTTTTTTGGCCACGGCCGAGCTCAGGACATTTTTTTTTTTGAGGGCAGGTGTCTTTTAGAGGCCTGAGTCCTTATGAATGTTAAGTGACCCATAGCTATGCGTTTGAAGCCGCTCTTGCGGGAAACGGCCACAAGGCGGCAGCATTTCTCCATTTCCAACTCTGGGTTTTCCTGCAACAGAGGCTTCCTGGAAATTGTGTTAGTAGGCTGCAAATGAGAGTGCAGTGTGTCAGGGCAAACCCCCAAGAGCTTATATCTCCTTACTTCTTGTGTGTTTTTTAAAATTTAATTGTTATCTAGTATCACAGCCAATTGGATAAAAATGTGGTGTGTGTTCTAGGTGTACTGCATCTGGTTCATCATATGTATGTATCAATCTATTCATCTTTGGATCCTTTCCCGTGTAGGTTATTACAGAGTGTTGAGTCGACCTCTCCTGGTATTCCTTAGGTATTTTGTGATTATATATTTCATATGTATCAGTACATGTCTGTAAACCCCCATATCCAAATTCATACATTCCTTACACCTTTCCACTTGGTTAAGCATAGTTGGTTTTCTGCATCTATGCACGGCCTTCTCTTGGAAATGACTTCATGGGTATCAATGTTGAAGTAACAGCTATAAGTGATGTCATAGGATATTTCTATTTCGGTTTCTTTCGTACTTCCTTTTGGGTGGGTATCTCTAGATCCTTCTATGGTGGTGCCAGCGGCACTGTTGCATGCTTTTCCGTGGCTCATGTTCCATTGTGCACATGGGCCCCCTTCTTCTTGGTGCATTGTTCTGTTGATGGACATTTGGGTTTCTTCCAAGTCTTGGCGATGGTACATGTTGCTGCAGTGCAGGACGGCCAGCCTGTGTCTTTTTGATTTTGGTCTACTCGGGAGATAGGCCCATCAGTTAGCTCAATTTTTACCTTTCAACGCACCTCCACGGTGTTCTCACTACTAGCTGTTCCCAGGTTACGTCCCAGCGGCAGCTAGAGGGCACAGAGTTCTCTAAAACACCTTGAGCATTTATTCTTTGTAGACTCTGTGGCTGATGATCATTCTGACGACGGTGGGTGAACGTTTTTGTCGACTGGATTTGCATGGCTTTATTAATTCCTGATGTTGAGCATTTTTCCATGCCCTTTTATTTATCACAAGAGAAAGAAAGAAAGAGAAGACAAAATGTGCGCAAAATATGCCTCTTGAAATTGTCGTTTTGAAGTGTGCACGTCTTTTGAGTTTTTTTCCTCGATGTACGACCCAAGAATTGTTTTTGAGGGCAGGTGTCATTTATAGGCCTGCAATGATTTTGAATATCAAGTGACCATTAGCACTGGGTTTAAAGCTGCTGTTTTGAGAAACGGCCACAAGGCGGCAGCAGGTCTCCTTTACCAAACCTGGTTACTCGGGCAACAGAGCCTCCGTGGAAGTCGTATTCTCGGTTGTCAATTAGAATGGACTGTGCCAGGAAAAAGCCCCTTAAGTTTGTGTCTCACGACTGACCTGTTCGTTTTTTAATTCAATGTTTATTTTTTCTCACAGCAAGTTTGATTACAATGTTTTGCTTGTTGTAGGTGTGAAAGATGTGGCTCTTTTACACATAAACACGTATCTAGTCTTCTTTGGATCCTTTTCCCATGTAGCTTATGACACAATGTTGAGTACTCTTCTCTTGGTATTCCGTAGGCCTTTGGTGATTTTGTATTTCACCTGTGTTTGTATCTCGCTCTTAAACCCAATTTCCTAATGTACACAATTCTCACACCTGTCCATGGGTGAACCATAAATCTGTTTATTGCATCTGTGATTGCCTTTCTCTGTGGAAATATCTTCAGTGATATCAATTTTCAGGGAACACCTATAAGTGATATCGTAGGCTATGTATCTTTCGCTCTGTGACTTACTGCAAGGTGCGTGATGAACTCTAGCCTCACCGATGGTGCTGTTGATGGCATTGTTTCCTTTTGTTCCTTGGCTAATATTCCATCTGTTCAGGTCCCTGTTCTTCTTTGTCCACTCATCTGTTGATGGACTTTCTGCTTGCTTCCATGTCCTGGCTATTGTAATACTCCTGCAATGCAGATTTGCCTGCCTGTGTCTTTCCACTTCTGTCTTCGTTCTTAGGTTATAGGCCCACGAGTGTGCCTGCTGGATCATATCGTAACTCAGTGTTTACCTTGTAAAGGCACCTCCATTCTGTTCCCATTAGTGCCTCTTACCAGGTGAAGTCCTGTGGCGAGCATTGCCCTCTGAGGAAGGCGCCACTGAGACCCTCCTAAGCCTCAGGGCCCGACTGTACTCTCCTTGGTATGCATCCTGGACTTTATGGTATGAACATACAAAAGGAGATGGTCTTTGGCCAAATCGCTCCAGGGACCTGCTCAGTTACTGGGAGTCCCTGGTTGTTCCCTAAAGCTAGGAAAAGCAACCCTGGAGGGGAAATTGGTGCCTTTGAGGGAGAAGCCGAGCAGCCAACCAACCACCTGATGCTGATAAGGTGTGACTAAGCCGAGAATCCAACCAACCAGCTGATGCCGATAAGGCGTGACGAAGCAAATTCCCTGCTTTAGGGGTATATATACGGCTATGCTTTGTTATTAAACTTGCCTTGCAAGCGTCAGTTGCTTGTGCCCTTCTGATCCCATACCTTGGTGCGTTCAGTTCCCTACCCCCTCTCGTCGGTTGTTGCTACACTTTGAGGACCCGCCGTGGCTGGCGGCAAAGTCCCACTTAACCTAGAGCGTATGCACTTCTCCACAACCCCTTCAGCATGAATTGTTGGTAGTCTTGTTGCTGATGGTTCTTCTGACTGGTGTGAGCCGATACCTCTGTGGTTGGATTTGCATGTGTCTCATAAAGCCTTGAAATCGAGCTTTCAGGGATGTCCTTTTTTCCTTCAAACTGTGTGTGTAGCTTACCTCATCACATTCTTTTCTTGAACTATGTGCCGCCTTTTGAAATATTTTGGCCACTACCTCCCTCAAGACATTTTGAGGGCAGGTTTCATTGACAGCCCTCCAGAACTTGTGCACACGAAGTGACCATTAGCACGGGTTTTCAAGCTGCCGTTGCAGGGAACGGCCAGAGGGCTGCAGCATTTCTGCGTTGCCCACTCTGGTAACTAGTGAAACAGACCTTCCTGCCAGTGGTTTTCCTCGGTTATCAATGACGGTGGGATGTGTCTGGAGAAAACCCCCAAAGCTGATGTCTCCTTACTTATATCTGTTTTTAAAATGGAATTTCTACTTTTCACTGGAGTACTCTTCCATTGTGTCCATGGACCACTGCTCCTTTCTGCATTCCTCTGTGGCTGGGCATTTTCATTGCTTCCAAGTGTTGGCTATGGTAAACATTGCTGGATTGAAGGATTGCCAGCCCGTGTCTTTTTGATTCTCATCCTCTCAGGTGATAGACCCAGCAGTGGCTATGCTTGATTGAACGGTCGCTCAATGTTGACCCTTTCCAGGCAACTCCACTGTGTTTTCCTTAGGGGCTCTTACCACGTCCCACTTAGAACCGAGGGTACGCATTTCTTCACCACCCCGTCAGCATTTCTTGTTTGCAGAAGTTTTGCTGCTGGCCATGCTGAGTGGTGTGACATGATAGGTTTTTGTAACGTGTATTTTCGTGTCTAATAATTCCTAAGGTTCAGCATTTTTCCACGCCTTTTTTTATTCTGTTAAACAAAAACAGAAAAAAAAACCCCGTGAGTACAATAAACCTCTCGAAATTGTCTTCTTGGAAGGTTGCCCTCTTTGGACTTTTTTGGTCGATTTTCGACCCCAGGATTTTGTTTTGGAGGGCAGGTGTCATTTACAAGCCTGCAATGGGTGTGAATATTGAGTGACCATTAGCACTGACTTTAAAGCTGCTGCTGTGGGAAACGGCCACAAGGCGTCAGCATTGCTACATTCCCACATCTGGTTACTAGGGCAGCAGAGCCTTCTGGAAGTCCTGTTCCCAGGTTGTCAATTAGAATGGAATGTGCCAGGAAAAAACCCCAGAAGTGTATGTCACATTACTTCTTGTTCGCTCTTTTAATTTGTTTAAATCGGGGTAATGATTAGAATACTGTTGGTCCTATATGTACAGAATCTGGTTCATTTGTACGTTTTATATATATATATATTCTTGTACAGATCCTCTTCACATGTAAATTATTGCAGAGTGTTCTGGTGACCTCCCTTGCTATATGGTCGGTCTGTTTGATATATATATTTAATACGTATTTGTACACATATGGTGACACTAATCTTAATTTATCCATTCCCCCCACCTTTCATTTTACATCAGCTTAGTTTGTTTTCTAAGTCTCTGAGTGTCTTTCTTTGTGGAAATATGTTCATTTGTGTCAGCTGTTAGATAACGCCTATAGGTGATGTCATACGGTATGCCTTTTGCTTTCCGACTTAACTCATGTTCTGTGATGATCTCTAGGCTCATCTCGGGTGCCTCAAAGAGCAGTGTTTCCTTGTTTTCCATGGCTAATAGTCCACTGTGTCCACGGACCAGCTCTTCTTATCCATTCTTCTGTTGATGGACATTTGGGTTGCTTCGGTGTCTTGGCTACTGTGAAAACTCGTGGAGTGCAGCTCTTGCAGCCTGTCTTCTCAGGTGAGAGGCTCGGCTGTGGGTGTTCTGGATGGAAGGGTGGCTCAATTTTTAATTGAAAACGCAGCTCCTTTCTGTTCTCATTATTGGCTGTTACAACTAGACATGTCCTCCACAGACAGAGGGAACAGAGTTCTCTAAAACCCCTTCAGCATTTATTGTTTGTAGTCTTTTGGCTGACAGTAGTTAACTTGGGTGAGCTGAAAGCTTTTTGTAGGTTAGAGGAGTCTGATGATTCCTGATGTTGAGCTTTTCTCCATTTTCCTTTTTTTGATAAAGAGTGAGTAAAACTTACCTCTATCATACTATCTCTTTGACACATTTGCCTGCTTTGAATTTTTTTGGCCACGGCCGAGCTCAGGACATTTTTTTTTTTGAGGGCAGGTGTCTTTTAGAGGCCTGAGTCCTTATGAATGTTAAGTGACCCATAGCTATGCGTTTGAAGCCGCTCTTGCGGGAAACGGCCACAAGGCGGCAGCATTTCTCCATTTCCAACTCTGGGTTTTCCTGCAACAGAGGCTTCCTGGAAATTGTGTTAGTAGGCTGCAAATGAGAGTGCAGTGTGTCAGGGCAAACCCCCAAGAGCTTATATCTCCTTACTTCTTGTGTGTTTTTTAAAATTTAATTGTTATCTAGTATCACAGCCAATTGGATAAAAATGTGGTGTGTGTTCTAGGTGTACTGCATCTGGTTCATCATATGTATGTATCAATCTATTCATCTTTGGATCCTTTCCCGTGTAGGTTATTACAGAGTGTTGAGTCGACCTCTCCTGGTATTCCTTAGGTATTTTGTGATTATATATTTCATATGTATCAGTACATGTCTGTAAACCCCCATATCCAAATTCATACATTCCTTACACCTTTCCACTTGGTTAAGCATAGTTGGTTTTCTGCATCTATGCACGGCCTTCTCTTGGAAATGACTTCATGGGTATCAATGTTGAAGTAACAGCTATAAGTGATGTCATAGGATATTTCTATTTCGGTTTCTTTCGTACTTCCTTTTGGGTGGGTATCTCTAGATCCTTCTATGGTGGTGCCAGCGGCACTGTTGCATGCTTTTCCGTGGCTCATGTTCCATTGTGCACATGGGCCCCCTTCTTCTTGGTGCATTGTTCTGTTGATGGACATTTGGGTTTCTTCCAAGTCTTGGCGATGGTACATGTTGCTGCAGTGCAGGACGGCCAGCCTGTGTCTTTTTGATTTTGGTCTACTCGGGAGATAGGCCCATCAGTTAGCTCAATTTTTACCTTTCAACGCACCTCCACGGTGTTCTCACTACTAGCTGTTCCCAGGTTACGTCCCAGCGGCAGCTAGAGGGCACAGAGTTCTCTAAAACACCTTGAGCATTTATTCTTTGTAGACTCTGTGGCTGATGATCATTCTGACGACGGTGGGTGAACGTTTTTGTCGACTGGATTTGCATGGCTTTATTAATTCCTGATGTTGAGCATTTTTCCATGCCCTTTTATTTATCACAAGAGAAAGAAAGAAAGAGAAGACAAAATGTGCGCAAAATATGCCTCTTGAAATTGTCGTTTTGAAGTGTGCACGTCTTTTGAGTTTTTTTCCTCGATGTACGACCCAAGAATTGTTTTTGAGGGCAGGTGTCATTTATAGGCCTGCAATGATTTTGAATATCAAGTGACCATTAGCACTGGGTTTAAAGCTGCTGTTTTGAGAAACGGCCACAAGGCGGCAGCAGGTCTCCTTTACCAAACCTGGTTACTCGGGCAACAGAGCCTCCGTGGAAGTCGTATTCTCGGTTGTCAATTAGAATGGACTGTGCCAGGAAAAAGCCCCTTAAGTTTGTGTCTCACGACTGACCTGTTCGTTTTTTAATTCAATGTTTATTTTTTCTCACAGCAAGTTTGATTACAATGTTTTGCTTGTTGTAGGTGTGAAAGATGTGGCTCTTTTACACATAAACACGTATCTAGTCTTCTTTGGATCCTTTTCCCATGTAGCTTATGACACAATGTTGAGTACTCTTCTCTTGGTATTCCGTAGGCCTTTGGTGATTTTGTATTTCACCTGTGTTTGTATCTCGCTCTTAAACCCAATTTCCTAATGTACACAATTCTCACACCTGTCCATGGGTGAACCATAAATCTGTTTATTGCATCTGTGATTGCCTTTCTCTGTGGAAATATCTTCAGTGATATCAATTTTCAGGGAACACCTATAAGTGATATCGTAGGCTATGTATCTTTCGCTCTGTGACTTACTGCAAGGTGCGTGATGAACTCTAGCCTCACCGATGGTGCTGTTGATGGCATTGTTTCCTTTTGTTCCTTGGCTAATATTCCATCTGTTCAGGTCCCTGTTCTTCTTTGTCCACTCATCTGTTGATGGACTTTCTGCTTGCTTCCATGTCCTGGCTATTGTAATACTCCTGCAATGCAGATTTGCCTGCCTGTGTCTTTCCACTTCTGTCTTCGTTCTTAGGTTATAGGCCCACGAGTGTGCCTGCTGGATCATATCGTAACTCAGTGTTTACCTTGTAAAGGCACCTCCATTCTGTTCCCATTAGTGCCTCTTACCAGGTGAAGTCCTGTGGCGAGCATTGCCCTCTGAGGAAGGCGCCACTGAGACCCTCCTAAGCCTCAGGGCCCGACTGTACTCTCCTTGGTATGCATCCTGGACTTTATGGTATGAACATACAAAAGGAGATGGTCTTTGGCCAAATCGCTCCAGGGACCTGCTCAGTTACTGGGAGTCCCTGGTTGTTCCCTAAAGCTAGGAAAAGCAACCCTGGAGGGGAAATTGGTGCCTTTGAGGGAGAAGCCGAGCAGCCAACCAACCACCTGATGCTGATAAGGTGTGACTAAGCCGAGAATCCAACCAACCAGCTGATGCCGATAAGGCGTGACGAAGCAAATTCCCTGCTTTAGGGGTATATATACGGCTATGCTTTGTTATTAAACTTGCCTTGCAAGCGTCAGTTGCTTGTGCCCTTCTGATCCCATACCTTGGTGCGTTCAGTTCCCTACCCCCTCTCGTCGGTTGTTGCTACACTTTGAGGACCCGCCGTGGCTGGCGGCAAAGTCCCACTTAACCTAGAGCGTATGCACTTCTCCACAACCCCTTCAGCATGAATTGTTGGTAGTCTTGTTGCTGATGGTTCTTCTGACTGGTGTGAGCCGATACCTCTGTGGTTGGATTTGCATGTGTCTCATAAAGCCTTGAAATCGAGCTTTCAGGGATGTCCTTTTTTCCTTCAAACTGTGTGTGTAGCTTACCTCATCACATTCTTTTCTTGAACTATGTGCCGCCTTTTGAAATATTTTGGCCACTACCTCCCTCAAGACATTTTGAGGGCAGGTTTCATTGACAGCCCTCCAGAACTTGTGCACACGAAGTGACCATTAGCACGGGTTTTCAAGCTGCCGTTGCAGGGAACGGCCAGAGGGCTGCAGCATTTCTGCGTTGCCCACTCTGGTAACTAGTGAAACAGACCTTCCTGCCAGTGGTTTTCCTCGGTTATCAATGACGGTGGGATGTGTCTGGAGAAAACCCCCAAAGCTGATGTCTCCTTACTTATATCTGTTTTTAAAATGGAATTTCTACTTTTCACTGGAGTACTCTTCCATTGTGTCCATGGACCACTGCTCCTTTCTGCATTCCTCTGTGGCTGGGCATTTTCATTGCTTCCAAGTGTTGGCTATGGTAAACATTGCTGGATTGAAGGATTGCCAGCCCGTGTCTTTTTGATTCTCATCCTCTCAGGTGATAGACCCAGCAGTGGCTATGCTTGATTGAACGGTCGCTCAATGTTGACCCTTTCCAGGCAACTCCACTGTGTTTTCCTTAGGGGCTCTTACCACGTCCCACTTAGAACCGAGGGTACGCATTTCTTCACCACCCCGTCAGCATTTCTTGTTTGCAGAAGTTTTGCTGCTGGCCATGCTGAGTGGTGTGACATGATAGGTTTTTGTAACGTGTATTTTCGTGTCTAATAATTCCTAAGGTTCAGCATTTTTCCACGCCTTTTTTTATTCTGTTAAACAAAAACAGAAAAAAAAACCCCGTGAGTACAATAAACCTCTCGAAATTGTCTTCTTGGAAGGTTGCCCTCTTTGGACTTTTTTGGTCGATTTTCGACCCCAGGATTTTGTTTTGGAGGGCAGGTGTCATTTACAAGCCTGCAATGGGTGTGAATATTGAGTGACCATTAGCACTGACTTTAAAGCTGCTGCTGTGGGAAACGGCCACAAGGCGTCAGCATTGCTACATTCCCACATCTGGTTACTAGGGCAGCAGAGCCTTCTGGAAGTCCTGTTCCCAGGTTGTCAATTAGAATGGAATGTGCCAGGAAAAAACCCCAGAAGTGTATGTCACATTACTTCTTGTTCGCTCTTTTAATTTGTTTAAATCGGGGTAATGATTAGAATACTGTTGGTCCTATATGTACAGAATCTGGTTCATTTGTACGTTTTATATATATATATATATATTCTTGTACAGATCCTCTTCACATGTAAATTATTGCAGAGTGTTCTGGTGACCTCCCTTGCTATATGGTCGGTCTGTTTGATATATATATTTAATACGTATTTGTACACATATGGTGACACTAATCTTAATTTATCCATTCCCCCCACCTTTCATTTTACATCAGCTTAGTTTGTTTTCTAAGTCTCTGAGTGTCTTTCTTTGTGGAAATATGTTCATTTGTGTCAGCTGTTAGATAACGCCTATAGGTGATGTCATACGGTATGCCTTTTGCTTTCCGACTTAACTCATGTTCTGTGATGATCTCTAGGCTCATCTCGGGTGCCTCAAAGAGCAGTGTTTCCTTGTTTTCCATGGCTAATAGTCCACTGTGTCCACGGACCAGCTCTTCTTATCCATTCTTCTGTTGATGGACATTTGGGTTGCTTCGGTGTCTTGGCTACTGTGAAAACTCGTGGAGTGCAGCTCTTGCAGCCTGTCTTCTCAGGTGAGAGGCTCGGCTGTGGGTGTTCTGGATGGAAGGGTGGCTCAATTTTTAATTGAAAACGCAGCTCCTTTCTGTTCTCATTATTGGCTGTTACAACTAGACATGTCCTCCACAGACAGAGGGAACAGAGTTCTCTAAAACCCCTTCAGCATTTATTGTTTGTAGTCTTTTGGCTGACAGTAGTTAACTTGGGTGAGCTGAAAGCTTTTTGTAGGTTAGAGGAGTCTGATGATTCCTGATGTTGAGCTTTTCTCCATTTTCCTTTTTTTGATAAAGAGTGAGTAAAACTTACCTCTATCATACTATCTCTTTGACACATTTGCCTGCTTTGAATTTTTTTGGCCACGGCCGAGCTCAGGACATTTTTTTTTTTGAGGGCAGGTGTCTTTTAGAGGCCTGAGTCCTTATGAATGTTAAGTGACCCATAGCTATGCGTTTGAAGCCGCTCTTGCGGGAAACGGCCACAAGGCGGCAGCATTTCTCCATTTCCAACTCTGGGTTTTCCTGCAACAGAGGCTTCCTGGAAATTGTGTTAGTAGGCTGCAAATGAGAGTGCAGTGTGTCAGGGCAAACCCCCAAGAGCTTATATCTCCTTACTTCTTGTGTGTTTTTTAAAATTTAATTGTTATCTAGTATCACAGCCAATTGGATAAAAATGTGGTGTGTGTTCTAGGTGTACTGCATCTGGTTCATCATATGTATGTATCAATCTATTCATCTTTGGATCCTTTCCCGTGTAGGTTATTACAGAGTGTTGAGTCGACCTCTCCTGGTATTCCTTAGGTATTTTGTGATTATATATTTCATATGTATCAGTACATGTCTGTAAACCCCCATATCCAAATTCATACATTCCTTACACCTTTCCACTTGGTTAAGCATAGTTGGTTTTCTGCATCTATGCACGGCCTTCTCTTGGAAATGACTTCATGGGTATCAATGTTGAAGTAACAGCTATAAGTGATGTCATAGGATATTTCTATTTCGGTTTCTTTCGTACTTCCTTTTGGGTGGGTATCTCTAGATCCTTCTATGGTGGTGCCAGCGGCACTGTTGCATGCTTTTCCGTGGCTCATGTTCCATTGTGCACATGGGCCCCCTTCTTCTTGGTGCATTGTTCTGTTGATGGACATTTGGGTTTATTCCAAGTCTTGGCGATGGTACATGTTGCTGCAGTGCAGGACGGCCAGCCTGTGTCTTTTTGATTTTGGTCTACTCGGGAGATAGGCCCATCAGTTAGCTCAATTTTTACCTTTCAACGCACCTCCACGGTGTTCTCACTACTAGCTGTTCCCAGGTTACGTCCCAGCGGCAGCTAGAGGGCACAGAGTTCTCTAAAACACCTTGAGCATTTATTCTTTGTAGACTCTGTGGCTGATGATCATTCTGACGACGGTGGGTGAACGTTTTTGTCGACTGGATTTGCATGGCTTTATTAATTCCTGATGTTGAGCATTTTTCCATGCCCTTTTATTTATCACAAGAGAAAGAAAGAAAGAGAAGACAAAATGTGCGCAAAATATGCCTCTTGAAATTGTCGTTTTGAAGTGTGCACGTCTTTTGAGTTTTTTTCCTCGATGTACGACCCAAGAATTGTTTTTGAGGGCAGGTGTCATTTATAGGCCTGCAATGATTTTGAATATCAAGTGACCATTAGCACTGGGTTTAAAGCTGCTGTTTTGAGAAACGGCCACAAGGCGGCAGCAGGTCTCCTTTACCAAACCTGGTTACTCGGGCAACAGAGCCTCCGTGGAAGTCGTATTCTCGGTTGTCAATTAGAATGGACTGTGCCAGGAAAAAGCCCCTTAAGTTTGTGTCTCACGACTGACCTGTTCGTTTTTTAATTCAATGTTTATTTTTTCTCACAGCAAGTTTGATTACAATGTTTTGCTTGTTGTAGGTGTGAAAGATGTGGCTCTTTTACACATAAACACGTATCTAGTCTTCTTTGGATCCTTTTCCCATGTAGCTTATGACACAATGTTGAGTACTCTTCTCTTGGTATTCCGTAGGCCTTTGGTGATTTTGTATTTCACCTGTGTTTGTATCTCGCTCTTAAACCCAATTTCCTAATGTACACAATTCTCACACCTGTCCATGGGTGAACCATAAATCTGTTTATTGCATCTGTGATTGCCTTTCTCTGTGGAAATATCTTCAGTGATATCAATTTTCAGGGAACACCTATAAGTGATATCGTAGGCTATGTATCTTTCGCTCTGTGACTTACTGCAAGGTGCGTGATGAACTCTAGCCTCACCGATGGTGCTGTTGATGGCATTGTTTCCTTTTGTTCCTTGGCTAATATTCCATCTGTTCAGGTCCCTGTTCTTCTTTGTCCACTCATCTGTTGATGGACTTTCTGCTTGCTTCCATGTCCTGGCTATTGTAATACTCCTGCAATGCAGATTTGCCTGCCTGTGTCTTTCCACTTCTGTCTTCGTTCTTAGGTTATAGGCCCAGGAGTGGGCCTGCTGGATCATATCGTAACTCAGTGTTTACCTTGTAAAGGCACCTCCATTCTGTTCCCATTAGTGCCTCTTACCAGGTGAAGTCCTGTGGCGAGCATTGCCCTCTGAGGAAGGCGCCACTGAGACCCTCCTAAGCCTCAGGGCCCGACTGTACTCTCCTTGGTATGCATCCTGGACTTTATGGTATGAACATACAAAAGGAGATGGCCTTTGGCCAAATCGCTCCAGGGACCTGCTCAGTTACTGGGAGTCCCTGGTTGTTCCCTAAAGCTAGGAAAAGCAACCCTGGAGGGGAAATTGGTGCCTTTGAGGTAGAAGCCGAGCAGCCATCCAACAAGCTCATGCTGATAAGGTGTGACTAAGCCGAGAAGCCAACCAACCAGGTGATGCTGATAAGGCGTGACGAAGCAAATTCCCTGCTTTAGGGGTATATATACGGCTATGCTTTGTTATTAAACTTGCCTTGCAAGCGTCAGTTGCTTGTGCCCTTCTGATCCCATACCTTGGTGCGTTCAGTTCCCTACCCCCTCTCGTCGGTTGTTGCTACACTTTGAAGACCCGCCGCGGCTGGCGGCAAAGTCCCACTTAACCCAGAGGGTATGCACTTCTCCACAACCCCTTCAGCATGAATTGTTCTTAGTCTTGTTGCTGATGGTTCTTCTGACTGGTGTGAGCCCATACCTCTGTGGTTGGATTTGCATGCGTCTCATAAAGCCTTGAAATCGAGCTTTCAGGGATGTCCTTTTTCTCTTCAAACTGTGTGTGTAGCTTCCCTCATCACATTCTTTTCTTGAACTATGTGCCGCCTTTTGAAATATTTTGGCCACTACCTCCCTCAAGACATTTTGAGGGCAGGTTTCATTGACAGCCCTCCAGGACTTGTGCACACGAAGTGACCATTAGCACGGGTTTTCAAGCTGCCGTTGCACGTAACGGCCAGAGGGCTGCAGCATTTCTGCGTTTCCCACTCTGGTAACTAGTGAAACAGACCTTCCTGCCAGTGGTGTTCCTCGGTTATCAATGACGGTGGGATGTGTCTGGAGAAACCCCCGAGAGCTGATGTCTCCTTACTTATATCTGTTTTTAAAATGGATTTCTACTTTTCACTGGAGTACTCTTCCATTGTGTCCATGGACCACTGCTCCTTTCTGCATTCCTCTGTGGCTGGGCATTTTCATTGCTTCCAAGTGTTGGCTATGGTAAACATTGCTGGATTGCAGGATTGCCAGCCCGTGTCTTTTTGATTCTCATCCTCTCAGGTGATAGACCCAGCAGTGGCTATGCTTGATTGAACGGTCGCTCAATGTTGACCCTTTCCAGGCAACTCCACTGTGTTTTCCTTAGGGGCTCTTACCACGTCCCACTTAGAACCGAGGGTACGCATTTCTTCACCACCCCGTCAGCATTTCTTGTTTGCAGAAGTTTTGCTGCTGGCCATGCTGAGTCGTGTGACATGATAGGTTTTTGTAACGTGTATTTTCGTGTCTAATAATTCCTAAGGTTCAGCATTTTTCCACGCCTTTTTTTATTCTGTTAAACAAAAACAGAAAAAAAAAACCGTGAGTACAATAAACCTCTCGAAATTGTCTTCTTGGAAGGTTGCCCTCTTTGGACTTTTTTGGTCGATTTTCGACCCCAGGATTTTGTTTTGGAGGGCAGGTGTCATTTACAAGCCTGCAATGGGTGTGAATATTGAGTGACCATTAGCACTGACTTTAAAGCTGCTGCTGTGGGAAACGGCCACAAGGCGTCAGCATTGCTACATTCCCACATCTGGTTACTAGGGCAGCAGAGCCTTCTGGAAGTCCTGTTCCCAGGTTGTCAATTAGAATGGAATGTGCCAGGAAAAAACCCCAGAAGTGTATGTCACATTACTTCTTGTTCGCTCTTTTAATTTGTTTAAATCGGGGTAATGATTAGAATACTGTTGGTCCTATATGTACAGAATCTGGTTCATTTGTACGTTTTATATATATATATATATTCTTGTACAGATCCTCTTCACATGTAAATTATTGCAGAGTGTTCTGGTGACCTCCCTTGCTATATGGTCGGTCTGTTTGATATATATATTTAATACGTATTTGTACACATATGGTGACACTAATCTTAATTTATCCATTCCCCCCACCTTTCATTTTACATCAGCTTAGTTTGTTTTCTAAGTCTCTGAGTGTCTTTCTTTGTGGAAATATGTTCATTTGTGTCAGCTGTTAGATAACGCCTATAGGTGATGTCATACGGTATGCCTTTTGCTTTCCGACTTAACTCATGTTCTGTGATGATCTCTAGGCTCATCTCGGGTGCCTCAAAGAGCAGTGTTTCCTTGTTTTCCATGGCTAATAGTCCACTGTGTCCACGGACCAGCTCTTCTTATCCATTCTTCTGTTGATGGACATTTGGGTTGCTTCGGTGTCTTGGCTACTGTGAAAACTCGTGGAGTGCAGCTCTTGCAGCCTGTCTTCTCAGGTGAGAGGCTCGGCTGTGGGTGTTCTGGATGGAAGGGTGGCTCAATTTTTAATTGAAAACGCAGCTCCTTTCTGTTCTCATTATTGGCTGTTACAACTAGACATGTCCTCCACAGACAGAGGGAACAGAGTTCTCTAAAACCCCTTCAGCATTTATTGTTTGTAGTCTTTTGGCTGACAGTAGTTAACTTGGGTGAGCTGAAAGCTTTTTGTAGGTTAGAGGAGTCTGATGATTCCTGATGTTGAGCTTTTCTCCATTTTCCTTTTTTTGATAAAGAGTGAGTAAAACTTACCTCTATCATACTATCTCTTTGACACATTTGCCTGCTTTGAATTTTTTTGGCCACGGCCGAGCTCAGGACATTTTTTTTTTTGAGGGCAGGTGTCTTTTAGAGGCCTGAGTCCTTATGAATGTTAAGTGACCCATAGCTATGCGTTTGAAGCCGCTCTTGCGGGAAACGGCCACAAGGCGGCAGCATTTCTCCATTTCCAACTCTGGGTTTTCCTGCAACAGAGGCTTCCTGGAAATTGTGTTAGTAGGCTGCAAATGAGAGTGCAGTGTGTCAGGGCAAACCCCCAAGAGCTTATATCTCCTTACTTCTTGTGTGTTTTTTAAAATTTAATTGTTATCTAGTATCACAGCCAATTGGATAAAAATGTGGTGTGTGTTCTAGGTGTACTGCATCTGGTTCATCATATGTATGTATCAATCTATTCATCTTTGGATCCTTTCCCGTGTAGGTTATTACAGAGTGTTGAGTCGACCTCTCCTGGTATTCCTTAGGTATTTTGTGATTATATATTTCATATGTATCAGTACATGTCTGTAAACCCCCATATCCAAATTCATACATTCCTTACACCTTTCCACTTGGTTAAGCATAGTTGGTTTTCTGCATCTATGCACGGCCTTCTCTTGGAAATGACTTCATGGGTATCAATGTTGAAGTAACAGCTATAAGTGATGTCATAGGATATTTCTATTTCGGTTTCTTTCGTACTTCCTTTTGGGTGGGTATCTCTAGATCCTTCTATGGTGGTGCCAGCGGCACTGTTGCATGCTTTTCCGTGGCTCATGTTCCATTGTGCACATGGGCCCCCTTCTTCTTGGTGCATTGTTCTGTTGATGGACATTTGGGTTTCTTCCAAGTCTTGGCGATGGTACATGTTGCTGCAGTGCAGGACGGCCAGCCTGTGTCTTTTTGATTTTGGTCTACTCGGGAGATAGGCCCATCAGTTAGCTCAATTTTTACCTTTCAACGCACCTCCACGGTGTTCTCACTACTAGCTGTTCCCAGGTTACGTCCCAGCGGCAGCTAGAGGGCACAGAGTTCTCTAAAACACCTTGAGCATTTATTCTTTGTAGACTCTGTGGCTGATGATCATTCTGACGACGGTGGGTGAACGTTTTTGTCGACTGGATTTGCATGGCTTTATTAATTCCTGATGTTGAGCATTTTTCCATGCCCTTTTATTTATCACAAGAGAAAGAAAGAAAGAGAAGACAAAATGTGCGCAAAATATGCCTCTTGAAATTGTCGTTTTGAAGTGTGCACGTCTTTTGAGTTTTTTTCCTCGATGTACGACCCAAGAATTGTTTTTGAGGGCAGGTGTCATTTATAGGCCTGCAATGATTTTGAATATCAAGTGACCATTAGCACTGGGTTTAAAGCTGCTGTTTTGAGAAACGGCCACAAGGCGGCAGCAGGTCTCCTTTACCAAACCTGGTTACTCGGGCAACAGAGCCTCCGTGGAAGTCGTATTCTCGGTTGTCAATTAGAATGGACTGTGCCAGGAAAAAGCCCCTTAAGTTTGTGTCTCACGACTGACCTGTTCGTTTTTTAATTCAATGTTTATTTTTTCTCACAGCAAGTTTGATTACAATGTTTTGCTTGTTGTAGGTGTGAAAGATGTGGCTCTTTTACACATAAACACGTATCTAGTCTTCTTTGGATCCTTTTCCCATGTAGCTTATGACACAATGTTGAGTACTCTTCTCTTGGTATTCCGTAGGCCTTTGGTGATTTTGTATTTCACCTGTGTTTGTATCTCGCTCTTAAACCCAATTTCCTAATGTACACAATTCTCACACCTGTCCATGGGTGAACCATAAATCTGTTTATTGCATCTGTGATTGCCTTTCTCTGTGGAAATATCTTCAGTGATATCAATTTTCAGGGAACACCTATAAGTGATATCGTAGGCTATGTATCTTTCGCTCTGTGACTTACTGCAAGGTGCGTGATGAACTCTAGCCTCACCGATGGTGCTGTTGATGGCATTGTTTCCTTTTGTTCCTTGGCTAATATTCCATCTGTTCAGGTCCCTGTTCTTCTTTGTCCACTCATCTGTTGATGGACTTTCTGCTTGCTTCCATGTCCTGGCTATTGTAATACTCCTGCAATGCAGATTTGCCTGCCTGTGTCTTTCCACTTCTGTCTTCGTTCTTAGGTTATAGGCCCACGAGTGTGCCTGCTGGATCATATCGTAACTCAGTGTTTACCTTGTAAAGGCACCTCCATTCTGTTCCCATTAGTGCCTCTTACCAGGTGAAGTCCTGTGGCGAGCATTGCCCTCTGAGGAAGGCGCCACTGAGACCCTCCTAAGCCTCAGGGCCCGACTGTACTCTCCTTGGTATGCATCCTGGACTTTATGGTATGAACATACAAAAGGAGATGGTCTTTGGCCAAATCGCTCCAGGGACCTGCTCAGTTACTGGGAGTCCCTGGTTGTTCCCTAAAGCTAGGAAAAGCAACCCTGGAGGGGAAATTGGTGCCTTTGAGGGAGAAGCCGAGCAGCCAACCAACCACCTGATGCTGATAAGGTGTGACTAAGCCGAGAATCCAACCAACCAGCTGATGCCGATAAGGCGTGACGAAGCAAATTCCCTGCTTTAGGGGTATATATACGGCTATGCTTTGTTATTAAACTTGCCTTGCAAGCGTCAGTTGCTTGTGCCCTTCTGATCCCATACCTTGGTGCGTTCAGTTCCCTACCCCCTCTCGTCGGTTGTTGCTACACTTTGAGGACCCGCCGTGGCTGGCGGCAAAGTCCCACTTAACCTAGAGCGTATGCACTTCTCCACAACCCCTTCAGCATGAATTGTTGGTAGTCTTGTTGCTGATGGTTCTTCTGACTGGTGTGAGCCGATACCTCTGTGGTTGGATTTGCATGTGTCTCATAAAGCCTTGAAATCGAGCTTTCAGGGATGTCCTTTTTTCCTTCAAACTGTGTGTGTAGCTTACCTCATCACATTCTTTTCTTGAACTATGTGCCGCCTTTTGAAATATTTTGGCCACTACCTCCCTCAAGACATTTTGAGGGCAGGTTTCATTGACAGCCCTCCAGAACTTGTGCACACGAAGTGACCATTAGCACGGGTTTTCAAGCTGCCGTTGCAGGGAACGGCCAGAGGGCTGCAGCATTTCTGCGTTGCCCACTCTGGTAACTAGTGAAACAGACCTTCCTGCCAGTGGTTTTCCTCGGTTATCAATGACGGTGGGATGTGTCTGGAGAAAACCCCCAAAGCTGATGTCTCCTTACTTATATCTGTTTTTAAAATGGAATTTCTACTTTTCACTGGAGTACTCTTCCATTGTGTCCATGGACCACTGCTCCTTTCTGCATTCCTCTGTGGCTGGGCATTTTCATTGCTTCCAAGTGTTGGCTATGGTAAACATTGCTGGATTGAAGGATTGCCAGCCCGTGTCTTTTTGATTCTCATCCTCTCAGGTGATAGACCCAGCAGTGGCTATGCTTGATTGAACGGTCGCTCAATGTTGACCCTTTCCAGGCAACTCCACTGTGTTTTCCTTAGGGGCTCTTACCACGTCCCACTTAGAACCGAGGGTACGCATTTCTTCACCACCCCGTCAGCATTTCTTGTTTGCAGAAGTTTTGCTGCTGGCCATGCTGAGTGGTGTGACATGATAGGTTTTTGTAACGTGTATTTTCGTGTCTAATAATTCCTAAGGTTCAGCATTTTTCCACGCCTTTTTTTATTCTGTTAAACAAAAACAGAAAAAAAAACCCCGTGAGTACAATAAACCTCTCGAAATTGTCTTCTTGGAAGGTTGCCCTCTTTGGACTTTTTTGGTCGATTTTCGACCCCAGGATTTTGTTTTGGAGGGCAGGTGTCATTTACAAGCCTGCAATGGGTGTGAATATTGAGTGACCATTAGCACTGACTTTAAAGCTGCTGCTGTGGGAAACGGCCACAAGGCGTCAGCATTGCTACATTCCCACATCTGGTTACTAGGGCAGCAGAGCCTTCTGGAAGTCCTGTTCCCAGGTTGTCAATTAGAATGGAATGTGCCAGGAAAAAACCCCAGAAGTGTATGTCACATTACTTCTTGTTCGCTCTTTTAATTTGTTTAAATCGGGGTAATGATTAGAATACTGTTGGTCCTATATGTACAGAATCTGGTTCATTTGTACGTTTTATATATATATATATTCTTGTACAGATCCTCTTCACATGTAAATTATTGCAGAGTGTTCTGGTGACCTCCCTTGCTATATGGTCGGTCTGTTTGATATATATATTTAATACGTATTTGTACACATATGGTGACACTAATCTTAATTTATCCATTCCCCCCACCTTTCATTTTACATCAGCTTAGTTTGTTTTCTAAGTCTCTGAGTGTCTTTCTTTGTGGAAATATGTTCATTTGTGTCAGCTGTTAGATAACGCCTATAGGTGATGTCATACGGTATGCCTTTTGCTTTCCGACTTAACTCATGTTCTGTGATGATCTCTAGGCTCATCTCGGGTGCCTCAAAGAGCAGTGTTTCCTTGTTTTCCATGGCTAATAGTCCACTGTGTCCACGGACCAGCTCTTCTTATCCATTCTTCTGTTGATGGACATTTGGGTTGCTTCGGTGTCTTGGCTACTGTGAAAACTCGTGGAGTGCAGCTCTTGCAGCCTGTCTTCTCAGGTGAGAGGCTCGGCTGTGGGTGTTCTGGATGGAAGGGTGGCTCAATTTTTAATTGAAAACGCAGCTCCTTTCTGTTCTCATTATTGGCTGTTACAACTAGACATGTCCTCCACAGACAGAGGGAACAGAGTTCTCTAAAACCCCTTCAGCATTTATTGTTTGTAGTCTTTTGGCTGACAGTAGTTAACTTGGGTGAGCTGAAAGCTTTTTGTAGGTTAGAGGAGTCTGATGATTCCTGATGTTGAGCTTTTCTCCATTTTCCTTTTTTTGATAAAGAGTGAGTAAAACTTACCTCTATCATACTATCTCTTTGACACATTTGCCTGCTTTGAATTTTTTTGGCCACGGCCGAGCTCAGGACATTTTTTTTTTTGAGGGCAGGTGTCTTTTAGAGGCCTGAGTCCTTATGAATGTTAAGTGACCCATAGCTATGCGTTTGAAGCCGCTCTTGCGGGAAACGGCCACAAGGCGGCAGCATTTCTCCATTTCCAACTCTGGGTTTTCCTGCAACAGAGGCTTCCTGGAAATTGTGTTAGTAGGCTGCAAATGAGAGTGCAGTGTGTCAGGGCAAACCCCCAAGAGCTTATATCTCCTTACTTCTTGTGTGTTTTTTAAAATTTAATTGTTATCTAGTATCACAGCCAATTGGATAAAAATGTGGTGTGTGTTCTAGGTGTACTGCATCTGGTTCATCATATGTATGTATCAATCTATTCATCTTTGGATCCTTTCCCGTGTAGGTTATTACAGAGTGTTGAGTCGACCTCTCCTGGTATTCCTTAGGTATTTTGTGATTATATATTTCATATGTATCAGTACATGTCTGTAAACCCCCATATCCAAATTCATACATTCCTTACACCTTTCCACTTGGTTAAGCATAGTTGGTTTTCTGCATCTATGCACGGCCTTCTCTTGGAAATGACTTCATGGGTATCAATGTTGAAGTAACAGCTATAAGTGATGTCATAGGATATTTCTATTTCGGTTTCTTTCGTACTTCCTTTTGGGTGGGTATCTCTAGATCCTTCTATGGTGGTGCCAGCGGCACTGTTGCATGCTTTTCCGTGGCTCATGTTCCATTGTGCACATGGGCCCCCTTCTTCTTGGTGCATTGTTCTGTTGATGGACATTTGGGTTTATTCCAAGTCTTGGCGATGGTACATGTTGCTGCAGTGCAGGACGGCCAGCCTGTGTCTTTTTGATTTTGGTCTACTCGGGAGATAGGCCCATCAGTTAGCTCAATTTTTACCTTTCAACGCACCTCCACGGTGTTCTCACTACTAGCTGTTCCCAGGTTACGTCCCAGCGGCAGCTAGAGGGCACAGAGTTCTCTAAAACACCTTGAGCATTTATTCTTTGTAGACTCTGTGGCTGATGATCATTCTGACGACGGTGGGTGAACGTTTTTGTCGACTGGATTTGCATGGCTTTATTAATTCCTGATGTTGAGCATTTTTCCATGCCCTTTTATTTATCACAAGAGAAAGAAAGAAAGAGAAGACAAAATGTGCGCAAAATATGCCTCTTGAAATTGTCGTTTTGAAGTGTGCACGTCTTTTGAGTTTTTTTCCTCGATGTACGACCCAAGAATTGTTTTTGAGGGCAGGTGTCATTTATAGGCCTGCAATGATTTTGAATATCAAGTGACCATTAGCACTGGGTTTAAAGCTGCTGTTTTGAGAAACGGCCACAAGGCGGCAGCAGGTCTCCTTTACCAAACCTGGTTACTCGGGCAACAGAGCCTCCGTGGAAGTCGTATTCTCGGTTGTCAATTAGAATGGACTGTGCCAGGAAAAAGCCCCTTAAGTTTGTGTCTCACGACTGACCTGTTCGTTTTTTAATTCAATGTTTATTTTTTCTCACAGCAAGTTTGATTACAATGTTTTGCTTGTTGTAGGTGTGAAAGATGTGGCTCTTTTACACATAAACACGTATCTAGTCTTCTTTGGATCCTTTTCCCATGTAGCTTATGACACAATGTTGAGTACTCTTCTCTTGGTATTCCGTAGGCCTTTGGTGATTTTGTATTTCACCTGTGTTTGTATCTCGCTCTTAAACCCAATTTCCTAATGTACACAATTCTCACACCTGTCCATGGGTGAACCATAAATCTGTTTATTGCATCTGTGATTGCCTTTCTCTGTGGAAATATCTTCAGTGATATCAATTTTCAGGGAACACCTATAAGTGATATCGTAGGCTATGTATCTTTCGCTCTGTGACTTACTGCAAGGTGCGTGATGAACTCTAGCCTCACCGATGGTGCTGTTGATGGCATTGTTTCCTTTTGTTCCTTGGCTAATATTCCATCTGTTCAGGTCCCTGTTCTTCTTTGTCCACTCATCTGTTGATGGACTTTCTGCTTGCTTCCATGTCCTGGCTATTGTAATACTCCTGCAATGCAGATTTGCCTGCCTGTGTCTTTCCACTTCTGTCTTCGTTCTTAGGTTATAGGCCCACGAGTGTGCCTGCTGGATCATATCGTAACTCAGTGTTTACCTTGTAAAGGCACCTCCATTCTGTTCCCATTAGTGCCTCTTACCAGGTGAAGTCCTGTGGCGAGCATTGCCCTCTGAGGAAGGCGCCACTGAGACCCTCCTAAGCCTCAGGGCCCGACTGTACTCTCCTTGGTATGCATCCTGGACTTTATGGTATGAACATACAAAAGGAGATGGTCTTTGGCCAAATCGCTCCAGGGACCTGCTCAGTTACTGGGAGTCCCTGGTTGTTCCCTAAAGCTAGGAAAAGCAACCCTGGAGGGGAAATTGGTGCCTTTGAGGGAGAAGCCGAGCAGCCAACCAACCACCTGATGCTGATAAGGTGTGACTAAGCCGAGAATCCAACCAACCAGCTGATGCCGATAAGGCGTGACGAAGCAAATTCCCTGCTTTAGGGGTATATATACGGCTATGCTTTGTTATTAAACTTGCCTTGCAAGCGTCAGTTGCTTGTGCCCTTCTGATCCCATACCTTGGTGCGTTCAGTTCCCTACCCCCTCTCGTCGGTTGTTGCTACACTTTGAGGACCCGCCGTGGCTGGCGGCAAAGTCCCACTTAACCTAGAGCGTATGCACTTCTCCACAACCCCTTCAGCATGAATTGTTGGTAGTCTTGTTGCTGATGGTTCTTCTGACTGGTGTGAGCCGATACCTCTGTGGTTGGATTTGCATGTGTCTCATAAAGCCTTGAAATCGAGCTTTCAGGGATGTCCTTTTTTCCTTCAAACTGTGTGTGTAGCTTACCTCATCACATTCTTTTCTTGAACTATGTGCCGCCTTTTGAAATATTTTGGCCACTACCTCCCTCAAGACATTTTGAGGGCAGGTTTCATTGACAGCCCTCCAGAACTTGTGCACACGAAGTGACCATTAGCACGGGTTTTCAAGCTGCCGTTGCAGGGAACGGCCAGAGGGCTGCAGCATTTCTGCGTTGCCCACTCTGGTAACTAGTGAAACAGACCTTCCTGCCAGTGGTTTTCCTCGGTTATCAATGACGGTGGGATGTGTCTGGAGAAAACCCCCAAAGCTGATGTCTCCTTACTTATATCTGTTTTTAAAATGGAATTTCTACTTTTCACTGGAGTACTCTTCCATTGTGTCCATGGACCACTGCTCCTTTCTGCATTCCTCTGTGGCTGGGCATTTTCATTGCTTCCAAGTGTTGGCTATGGTAAACATTGCTGGATTGCAGGATTGCCAGCCCGTGTCTTTTTGATTCTCATCCTCTCAGGTGATAGACCCAGCAGTGGCTATGCTTGATTGAACGGTCGCTCAATGTTGACCCTTTCCAGGCAACTCCACTGTGTTTTCCTTAGGGGCTCTTACCACGTCCCACTTAGAACCGAGGGTACGCATTTCTTCACCACCCCGTCAGCATTTCTTGTTTGCAGAAGTTTTGCTGCTGGCCATGCTGAGTGGTGTGACATGATAGGTTTTTGTAACGTGTATTTTCGTGTCTAATAATTCCTAAGGTTCAGCATTTTTCCACGCCTTTTTTTATTCTGTTAAACAAAAACAGAAAAAAAAACCCCGTGAGTACAATAAACCTCTCGAAATTGTCTTCTTGGAAGGTTGCCCTCTTTGGACTTTTTTGGTCGATTTTCGACCCCAGGATTTTGTTTTGGAGGGCAGGTGTCATTTACAAGCCTGCAATGGGTGTGAATATTGAGTGACCATTAGCACTGACTTTAAAGCTGCTGCTGTGGGAAACGGCCACAAGGCGTCAGCATTGCTACATTCCCACATCTGGTTACTAGGGCAGCAGAGCCTTCTGGAAGTCCTGTTCCCAGGTTGTCAATTAGAATGGAATGTGCCAGGAAAAAACCCCAGAAGTGTATGTCACATTACTTCTTGTTCGCTCTTTTAATTTGTTTAAATCGGGGTAATGATTAGAATACTGTTGGTCCTATATGTACAGAATCTGGTTCATTTGTACGTTTTATATATATATATATATTCTTGTACAGATCCTCTTCACATGTAAATTATTGCAGAGTGTTCTGGTGACCTCCCTTGCTATATGGTCGGTCTGTTTGATATATATATTTAATACGTATTTGTACACATATGGTGACACTAATCTTAATTTATCCATTCCCCCCACCTTTCATTTTACATCAGCTTAGTTTGTTTTCTAAGTCTCTGAGTGTCTTTCTTTGTGGAAATATGTTCATTTGTGTCAGCTGTTAGATAACGCCTATAGGTGATGTCATACGGTATGCCTTTTGCTTTCCGACTTAACTCATGTTCTGTGATGATCTCTAGGCTCATCTCGGGTGCCTCAAAGAGCAGTGTTTCCTTGTTTTCCATGGCTAATAGTCCACTGTGTCCACGGACCAGCTCTTCTTATCCATTCTTCTGTTGATGGACATTTGGGTTGCTTCGGTGTCTTGGCTACTGTGAAAACTCGTGGAGTGCAGCTCTTGCAGCCTGTCTTCTCAGGTGAGAGGCTCGGCTGTGGGTGTTCTGGATGGAAGGGTGGCTCAATTTTTAATTGAAAACGCAGCTCCTTTCTGTTCTCATTATTGGCTGTTACAACTAGACATGTCCTCCACAGACAGAGGGAACAGAGTTCTCTAAAACCCCTTCAGCATTTATTGTTTGTAGTCTTTTGGCTGACAGTAGTTAACTTGGGTGAGCTGAAAGCTTTTTGTAGGTTAGAGGAGTCTGATGATTCCTGATGTTGAGCTTTTCTCCATTTTCCTTTTTTTGATAAAGAGTGAGTAAAACTTACCTCTATCATACTATCTCTTTGACACATTTGCCTGCTTTGAATTTTTTTGGCCACGGCCGAGCTCAGGACATTTTTTTTTTTTGAGGGCAGGTGTCTTTTAGAGGCCTGAGTCCTTATGAATGTTAAGTGACCCATAGCTATGCGTTTGAAGCCGCTCTTGCGGGAAACGGCCACAAGGCGGCAGCATTTCTCCATTTCCAACTCTGGGTTTTCCTGCAACAGAGGCTTCCTGGAAATTGTGTTAGTAGGCTGCAAATGAGAGTGCAGTGTGTCAGGGCAAACCCCCAAGAGCTTATATCTCCTTACTTCTTGTGTGTTTTTTAAAATTTAATTGTTATCTAGTATCACAGCCAATTGGATAAAAATGTGGTGTGTGTTCTAGGTGTACTGCATCTGGTTCATCATATGTATGTATCAATCTATTCATCTTTGGATCCTTTCCCGTGTAGGTTATTACAGAGTGTTGAGTCGACCTCTCCTGGTATTCCTTAGGTATTTTGTGATTATATATTTCATATGTATCAGTACATGTCTGTAAACCCCCATATCCAAATTCATACATTCCTTACACCTTTCCACTTGGTTAAGCATAGTTGGTTTTCTGCATCTATGCACGGCCTTCTCTTGGAAATGACTTCATGGGTATCAATGTTGAAGTAACAGCTATAAGTGATGTCATAGGATATTTCTATTTCGGTTTCTTTCGTACTTCCTTTTGGGTGGGTATCTCTAGATCCTTCTATGGTGGTGCCAGCGGCACTGTTGCATGCTTTTCCGTGGCTCATGTTCCATTGTGCACATGGGCCCCCTTCTTCTTGGTGCATTGTTCTGTTGATGGACATTTGGGTTTCTTCCAAGTCTTGGCGATGGTACATGTTGCTGCAGTGCAGGACGGCCAGCCTGTGTCTTTTTGATTTTGGTCTACTCGGGAGATAGGCCCATCAGTTAGCTCAATTTTTACCTTTCAACGCACCTCCACGGTGTTCTCACTACTAGCTGTTCCCAGGTTACGTCCCAGCGGCAGCTAGAGGGCACAGAGTTCTCTAAAACACCTTGAGCATTTATTCTTTGTAGACTCTGTGGCTGATGATCATTCTGACGACGGTGGGTGAACGTTTTTGTCGACTGGATTTGCATGGCTTTATTAATTCCTGATGTTGAGCATTTTTCCATGCCCTTTTATTTATCACAAGAGAAAGAAAGAAAGAGAAGACAAAATGTGCGCAAAATATGCCTCTTGAAATTGTCGTTTTGAAGTGTGCACGTCTTTTGAGTTTTTTTCCTCGATGTACGACCCAAGAATTGTTTTTGAGGGCAGGTGTCATTTATAGGCCTGCAATGATTTTGAATATCAAGTGACCATTAGCACTGGGTTTAAAGCTGCTGTTTTGAGAAACGGCCACAAGGCGGCAGCAGGTCTCCTTTACCAAACCTGGTTACTCGGGCAACAGAGCCTCCGTGGAAGTCGTATTCTCGGTTGTCAATTAGAATGGACTGTGCCAGGAAAAAGCCCCTTAAGTTTGTGTCTCACGACTGACCTGTTCGTTTTTTAATTCAATGTTTATTTTTTCTCACAGCAAGTTTGATTACAATGTTTTGCTTGTTGTAGGTGTGAAAGATGTGGCTCTTTTACACATAAACACGTATCTAGTCTTCTTTGGATCCTTTTCCCATGTAGCTTATGACACAATGTTGAGTACTCTTCTCTTGGTATTCCGTAGGCCTTTGGTGATTTTGTATTTCACCTGTGTTTGTATCTCGCTCTTAAACCCAATTTCCTAATGTACACAATTCTCACACCTGTCCATGGGTGAACCATAAATCTGTTTATTGCATCTGTGATTGCCTTTCTCTGTGGAAATATCTTCAGTGATATCAATTTTCAGGGAACACCTATAAGTGATATCGTAGGCTATGTATCTTTCGCTCTGTGACTTACTGCAAGGTGCGTGATGAACTCTAGCCTCACCGATGGTGCTGTTGATGGCATTGTTTCCTTTTGTTCCTTGGCTAATATTCCATCTGTTCAGGTCCCTGTTCTTCTTTGTCCACTCATCTGTTGATGGACTTTCTGCTTGCTTCCATGTCCTGGCTATTGTAATACTCCTGCAATGCAGATTTGCCTGCCTGTGTCTTTCCACTTCTGTCTTCGTTCTTAGGTTATAGGCCCAGGAGTGGGCCTGCTGGATCATATCGTAACTCAGTGTTTACCTTGTAAAGGCACCTCCATTCTGTTCCCATTAGTGCCTCTTACCAGGTGAAGTCCTGTGGCGAGCATTGCCCTCTGAGGAAGGCGCCACTGAGACCCTCCTAAGCCTCAGGGCCCGACTGTACTCTCCTTGGTATGCATCCTGGACTTTATGGTATGAACATACAAAAGGAGATGGCCTTTGGCCAAATCGCTCCAGGGACCTGCTCAGTTACTGGGAGTCCCTGGTTGTTCCCTAAAGCTAGGAAAAGCAACCCTGGAGGGGAAATTGGTGCCTTTGAGGTAGAAGCCGAGCAGCCATCCAACAAGCTCATGCTGATAAGGTGTGACTAAGCCGAGAAGCCAACCAACCAGGTGATGCTGATAAGGCGTGACGAAGCAAATTCCCTGCTTTAGGGGTATATATACGGCTATGCTTTGTTATTAAACTTGCCTTGCAAGCGTCAGTTGCTTGTGCCCTTCTGATCCCATACCTTGGTGCGTTCAGTTCCCTACCCCCTCTCGTCGGTTGTTGCTACACTTTGAAGACCCGCCGCGGCTGGCGGCAAAGTCCCACTTAACCCAGAGGGTATGCACTTCTCCACAACCCCTTCAGCATGAATTGTTCTTAGTCTTGTTGCTGATGGTTCTTCTGACTGGTGTGAGCCCATACCTCTGTGGTTGGATTTGCATGCGTCTCATAAAGCCTTGAAATCGAGCTTTCAGGGATGTCCTTTTTCTCTTCAAACTGTGTGTGTAGCTTCCCTCATCACATTCTTTTCTTGAACTATGTGCCGCCTTTTGAAATATTTTGGCCACTACCTCCCTCAAGACATTTTGAGGGCAGGTTTCATTGACAGCCCTCCAGGACTTGTGCACACGAAGTGACCATTAGCACGGGTTTTCAAGCTGCCGTTGCACGTAACGGCCAGAGGGCTGCAGCATTTCTGCGTTTCCCACTCTGGTAACTAGTGAAACAGACCTTCCTGCCAGTGGTGTTCCTCGGTTATCAATGACGGTGGGATGTGTCTGGAGAAACCCCCGAGAGCTGATGTCTCCTTACTTATATCTGTTTTTAAAATGGATTTCTACTTTTCACTGGAGTACTCTTCCATTGTGTCCATGGACCACTGCTCCTTTCTGCATTCCTCTGTGGCTGGGCATTTTCATTGCTTCCAAGTGTTGGCTATGGTAAACATTGCTGGATTGCAGGATTGCCAGCCCGTGTCTTTTTGATTCTCATCCTCTCAGGTGATAGACCCAGCAGTGGCTATGCTTGATTGAACGGTCGCTCAATGTTGACCCTTTCCAGGCAACTCCACTGTGTTTTCCTTAGGGGCTCTTACCACGTCCCACTTAGAACCGAGGGTACGCATTTCTTCACCACCCCGTCAGCATTTCTTGTTTGCAGAAGTTTTGCTGCTGGCCATGCTGAGTCGTGTGACATGATAGGTTTTTGTAACGTGTATTTTCGTGTCTAATAATTCCTAAGGTTCAGCATTTTTCCACGCCTTTTTTTATTCTGTTAAACAAAAACAGAAAAAAAAAACCGTGAGTACAATAAACCTCTCGAAATTGTCTTCTTGGAAGGTTGCCCTCTTTGGACTTTTTTGGTCGATTTTCGACCCCAGGATTTTGTTTTGGAGGGCAGGTGTCATTTACAAGCCTGCAATGGGTGTGAATATTGAGTGACCATTAGCACTGACTTTAAAGCTGCTGCTGTGGGAAACGGCCACAAGGCGTCAGCATTGCTACATTCCCACATCTGGTTACTAGGGCAGCAGAGCCTTCTGGAAGTCCTGTTCCCAGGTTGTCAATTAGAATGGAATGTGCCAGGAAAAAACCCCAGAAGTGTATGTCACATTACTTCTTGTTCGCTCTTTTAATTTGTTTAAATCGGGGTAATGATTAGAATACTGTTGGTCCTATATGTACAGAATCTGGTTCATTTGTACGTTTTATATATATATATATATTCTTGTACAGATCCTCTTCACATGTAAATTATTGCAGAGTGTTCTGGTGACCTCCCTTGCTATATGGTCGGTCTGTTTGATATATATATTTAATACGTATTTGTACACATATGGTGACACTAATCTTAATTTATCCATTCCCCCCACCTTTCATTTTACATCAGCTTAGTTTGTTTTCTAAGTCTCTGAGTGTCTTTCTTTGTGGAAATATATTCATTTGTGTCAGCTGTTAGATAACGCCTATAGGTGATGTCATACGGTATGCCTTTTGCTTTCCGACTTAACTCATGTTCTGTGATGATCTCTAGGCTCATCTCGGGTGCCTCAAAGAGCAGTGTTTCCTTGTTTTCCATGGCTAATAGTCCACTGTGTCCACGGACCAGCTCTTCTTATCCATTCTTCTGTTGATGGACATTTGGGTTGCTTCGGTGTCTTGGCTACTGTGAAAACTCGTGGAGTGCAGCTCTTGCAGCCTGTCTTCTCAGGTGAGAGGCTCGGCTGTGGGTGTTCTGGATGGAAGGGTGGCTCAATTTTTAATTGAAAACGCAGCTCCTTTCTGTTCTCATTATTGGCTGTTACAACTAGACATGTCCTCCACAGACAGAGGGAACAGAGTTCTCTAAAACCCCTTCAGCATTTATTGTTTGTAGTCTTTTGGCTGACAGTAGTTAACTTGGGTGAGCTGAAAGCTTTTTGTAGGTTAGAGGAGTCTGATGATTCCTGATGTTGAGCTTTTCTCCATTTTCCTTTTTTTGATAAAGAGTGAGTAAAACTTACCTCTATCATACTATCTCTTTGACACATTTGCCTGCTTTGAATTTTTTTGGCCACGGCCGAGCTCAGGACATTTTTTTTTTTGAGGGCAGGTGTCTTTTAGAGGCCTGAGTCCTTATGAATGTTAAGTGACCCATAGCTATGCGTTTGAAGCCGCTCTTGCGGGAAACGGCCACAAGGCGGCAGCATTTCTCCATTTCCAACTCTGGGTTTTCCTGCAACAGAGGCTTCCTGGAAATTGTGTTAGTAGGCTGCAAATGAGAGTGCAGTGTGTCAGGGCAAACCCCCAAGAGCTTATATCTCCTTACTTCTTGTGTGTTTTTTAAAATTTAATTGTTATCTAGTATCACAGCCAATTGGATAAAAATGTGGTGTGTGTTCTAGGTGTACTGCATCTGGTTCATCATATGTATGTATCAATCTATTCATCTTTGGATCCTTTCCCGTGTAGGTTATTACAGAGTGTTGAGTCGACCTCTCCTGGTATTCCTTAGGTATTTTGTGATTATATATTTCATATGTATCAGTACATGTCTGTAAACCCCCATATCCAAATTCATACATTCCTTACACCTTTCCACTTGGTTAAGCATAGTTGGTTTTCTGCATCTATGCACGGCCTTCTCTTGGAAATGACTTCATGGGTATCAATGTTGAAGTAACAGCTATAAGTGATGTCATAGGATATTTCTATTTCGGTTTCTTTCGTACTTCCTTTTGGGTGGGTATCTCTAGATCCTTCTATGGTGGTGCCAGCGGCACTGTTGCATGCTTTTCCGTGGCTCATGTTCCATTGTGCACATGGGCCCCCTTCTTCTTGGTGCATTGTTCTGTTGATGGACATTTGGGTTTCTTCCAAGTCTTGGCGATGGTACATGTTGCTGCAGTGCAGGACGGCCAGCCTGTGTCTTTTTGATTTTGGTCTACTCGGGAGATAGGCCCATCAGTTAGCTCAATTTTTACCTTTCAACGCACCTCCACGGTGTTCTCACTACTAGCTGTTCCCAGGTTACGTCCCAGCGGCAGCTAGAGGGCACAGAGTTCTCTAAAACACCTTGAGCATTTATTCTTTGTAGACTCTGTGGCTGATGATCATTCTGACGACGGTGGGTGAACGTTTTTGTCGACTGGATTTGCATGGCTTTATTAATTCCTGATGTTGAGCATTTTTCCATGCCCTTTTATTTATCACAAGAGAAAGAAAGAAAGAGAAGACAAAATGTGCGCAAAATATGCCTCTTGAAATTGTCGTTTTGAAGTGTGCACGTCTTTTGAGTTTTTTTCCTCGATGTACGACCCAAGAATTGTTTTTGAGGGCAGGTGTCATTTATAGGCCTGCAATGATTTTGAATATCAAGTGACCATTAGCACTGGGTTTAAAGCTGCTGTTTTGAGAAACGGCCACAAGGCGGCAGCAGGTCTCCTTTACCAAACCTGGTTACTCGGGCAACAGAGCCTCCGTGGAAGTCGTATTCTCGGTTGTCAATTAGAATGGACTGTGCCAGGAAAAAGGCCCTTAAGTTTGTGTCTCACGACTGACCTGTTCGTTTTTTAATTCAATGTTTATTTTTTCTCACAGCAAGTTTGATTACAATGTTTTGCTTGTTGTAGGTGTGAAAGATGTGGCTCTTTTACACATAAACACGTATCTAGTCTTCTTTGGATCCTTTTCCCATGTAGCTTATGACACAATGTTGAGTACTCTTCTCTTGGTATTCCGTAGGCCTTTGGTGATTTTGTATTTCACCTGTGTTTGTATCTCGCTCTTAAACCCAATTTCCTAATGTACACAATTCTCACACCTGTCCATGGGTGAACCATAAATCTGTTTATTGCATCTGTGATTGCCTTTCTCTGTGGAAATATCTTCAGTGATATCAATTTTCAGGGAACACCTATAAGTGATATCGTAGGCTATGTATCTTTCGCTCTGTGACTTACTGCAAGGTGCGTGATGAACTCTAGCCTCACCGATGGTGCTGTTGATGGCATTGTTTCCTTTTGTTCCTTGGCTAATATTCCATCTGTTCAGGTCCCTGTTCTTCTTTGTCCACTCATCTGTTGATGGACTTTCTGCTTGCTTCCATGTCCTGGCTATTGTAATACTCCTGCAATGCAGATTTGCCTGCCTGTGTCTTTCCACTTCTGTCTTCGTTCTTAGGTTATAGGCCCACGAGTGTGCCTGCTGGATCATATCGTAACTCAGTGTTTACCTTGTAAAGGCACCTCCATTCTGTTCCCATTAGTGCCTCTTACCAGGTGAAGTCCTGTGGCGAGCATTGCCCTCTGAGGAAGGCGCCACTGAGACCCTCCTAAGCCTCAGGGCCCGACTGTACTCTCCTTGGTATGCATCCTGGACTTTATGGTATGAACATACAAAAGGAGATGGTCTTTGGCCAAATCGCTCCAGGGACCTGCTCAGTTACTGGGAGTCCCTGGTTGTTCCCTAAAGCTAGGAAAAGCAACCCTGGAGGGGAAATTGGTGCCTTTGAGGGAGAAGCCGAGCAGCCAACCAACCACCTGATGCTGATAAGGTGTGACTAAGCCGAGAATCCAACCAACCAGCTGATGCCGATAAGGCGTGACGAAGCAAATTCCCTGCTTTAGGGGTATATATACGGCTATGCTTTGTTATTAAACTTGCCTTGCAAGCGTCAGTTGCTTGTGCCCTTCTGATCCCATACCTTGGTGCGTTCAGTTCCCTACCCCCTCTCGTCGGTTGTTGCTACACTTTGAAGACCCGCCGCGGCTGGCGGCAAAGTCCCACTTAACCCAGAGGGTATGCACTTCTCCACAACCCCTTCAGCATGAATTGTTCTTAGTCTTGTTGCTGATGGTTCTTCTGACTGGTGTGAGCCCATACCTCTGTGGTTGGATTTGCATGCGTCTCATAAAGCCTTGAAATCGAGCTTTCAGGGATGTCCTTTTTCTCTTCAAACTGTGTGTGTAGCTTCCCTCATCACATTCTTTTCTTGAACTATGTGCCGCCTTTTGAAATATTTTGGCCACTACCTCCCTCAAGACATTTTGAGGGCAGGTTTCATTGACAGCCCTCCAGGACTTGTGCACACGAAGTGACCATTAGCACGGGTTTTCAAGCTGCCGTTGCACGTAACGGCCAGAGGGCTGCAGCATTTCTGCGTTTCCCACTCTGGTAACTAGTGAAACAGACCTTCCTGCCAGTGGTGTTCCTCGGTTATCAATGACGGTGGGATGTGTCTGGAGAAACCCCCGAGAGCTGATGTCTCCTTACTTATATCTGTTTTTAAAATGGATTTCTACTTTTCACTGGAGTACTCTTCCATTGTGTCCATGGACCACTGCTCCTTTCTGCATTCCTCTGTGGCTGGGCATTTTCATTGCTTCCAAGTGTTGGCTATGGTAAACATTGCTGGATTGAAGGATTGCCAGCCCGTGTCTTTTTGATTCTCATCCTCTCAGGTGATAGACCCAGCAGTGGCTATGCTTGATTGAACGGTCGCTCAATGTTGACCCTTTCCAGGCAACTCCACTGTGTTTTCCTTAGGGGCTCTTACCACGTCCCACTTAGAACCGAGGGTACGCATTTCTTCACCACCCCGTCAGCATTTCTTGTTTGCAGAAGTTTTGCTGCTGGCCATGCTGAGTGGTGTGACATGATAGGTTTTTGTAACGTGTATTTTCGTGTCTAATAATTCCTAAGGTTCAGCATTTTTCCACGCCTTTTTTTATTCTGTTAAACAAAAACAGAAAAAAAAACCCCGTGAGTACAATAAACCTCTCGAAATTGTCTTCTTGGAAGGTTGCCCTCTTTGGACTTTTTTGGTCGATTTTCGACCCCAGGATTTTGTTTTGGAGGGCAGGTGTCATTTACAAGCCTGCAATGGGTGTGAATATTGAGTGACCATTAGCACTGACTTTAAAGCTGCTGCTGTGGGAAACGGCCACAAGGCGTCAGCATTGCTACATTCCCACATCTGGTTACTAGGGCAGCAGAGCCTTCTGGAAGTCCTGTTCCCAGGTTGTCAATTAGAATGGAATGTGCCAGGAAAAAACCCCAGAAGTGTATGTCACATTACTTCTTGTTCGCTCTTTTAATTTGTTTAAATCGGGGTAATGATTAGAATACTGTTGGTCCTATATGTACAGAATCTGGTTCATTTGTACGTTTTATATATATATATATTCTTGTACAGATCCTCTTCACATGTAAATTATTGCAGAGTGTTCTGGTGACCTCCCTTGCTATATGGTCGGTCTGTTTGATATATATATTTAATACGTATTTGTACACATATGGTGACACTAATCTTAATTTATCCATTCCCCCCACCTTTCATTTTACATCAGCTTAGTTTGTTTTCTAAGTCTCTGAGTGTCTTTCTTTGTGGAAATATGTTCATTTGTGTCAGCTGTTAGATAACGCCTATAGGTGATGTCATACGGTATGCCTTTTGCTTTCCGACTTAACTCATGTTCTGTGATGATCTCTAGGCTCATCTCGGGTGCCTCAAAGAGCAGTGTTTCCTTGTTTTCCATGGCTAATAGTCCACTGTGTCCACGGACCAGCTCTTCTTATCCATTCTTCTGTTGATGGACATTTGGGTTGCTTCGGTGTCTTGGCTACTGTGAAAACTCGTGGAGTGCAGCTCTTGCAGCCTGTCTTCTCAGGTGAGAGGCTCGGCTGTGGGTGTTCTGGATGGAAGGGTGGCTCAATTTTTAATTGAAAACGCAGCTCCTTTCTGTTCTCATTATTGGCTGTTACAACTAGACATGTCCTCCACAGACAGAGGGAACAGAGTTCTCTAAAACCCCTTCAGCATTTATTGTTTGTAGTCTTTTGGCTGACAGTAGTTAACTTGGGTGAGCTGAAAGCTTTTTGTAGGTTAGAGGAGTCTGATGATTCCTGATGTTGAGCTTTTCTCCATTTTCCTTTTTTTGATAAAGAGTGAGTAAAACTTACCTCTATCATACTATCTCTTTGACACATTTGCCTGCTTTGAATTTTTTTGGCCACGGCCGAGCTCAGGACATTTTTTTTTTTGAGGGCAGGTGTCTTTTAGAGGCCTGAGTCCTTATGAATGTTAAGTGACCCATAGCTATGCGTTTGAAGCCGCTCTTGCGGGAAACGGCCACAAGGCGGCAGCATTTCTCCATTTCCAACTCTGGGTTTTCCTGCAACAGAGGCTTCCTGGAAATTGTGTTAGTAGGCTGCAAATGAGAGTGCAGTGTGTCAGGGCAAACCCCCAAGAGCTTATATCTCCTTACTTCTTGTGTGTTTTTTAAAATTTAATTGTTATCTAGTATCACAGCCAATTGGATAAAAATGTGGTGTGTGTTCTAGGTGTACTGCATCTGGTTCATCATATGTATGTATCAATCTATTCATCTTTGGATCCTTTCCCGTGTAGGTTATTACAGAGTGTTGAGTCGACCTCTCCTGGTATTCCTTAGGTATTTTGTGATTATATATTTCATATGTATCAGTACATGTCTGTAAACCCCCATATCCAAATTCATACATTCCTTACACCTTTCCACTTGGTTAAGCATAGTTGGTTTTCTGCATCTATGCACGGCCTTCTCTTGGAAATGACTTCATGGGTATCAATGTTGAAGTAACAGCTATAAGTGATGTCATAGGATATTTCTATTTCGGTTTCTTTCGTACTTCCTTTTGGGTGGGTATCTCTAGATCCTTCTATGGTGGTGCCAGCGGCACTGTTGCATGCTTTTCCGTGGCTCATGTTCCATTGTGCACATGGGCCCCCTTCTTCTTGGTGCATTGTTCTGTTGATGGACATTTGGGTTTATTCCAAGTCTTGGCGATGGTACATGTTGCTGCAGTGCAGGACGGCCAGCCTGTGTCTTTTTGATTTTGGTCTACTCGGGAGATAGGCCCATCAGTTAGCTCAATTTTTACCTTTCAACGCACCTCCACGGTGTTCTCACTACTAGCTGTTCCCAGGTTACGTCCCAGCGGCAGCTAGAGGGCACAGAGTTCTCTAAAACACCTTGAGCATTTATTCTTTGTAGACTCTGTGGCTGATGATCATTCTGACGACGGTGGGTGAACGTTTTTGTCGACTGGATTTGCATGGCTTTATTAATTCCTGATGTTGAGCATTTTTCCATGCCCTTTTATTTATCACAAGAGAAAGAAAGAAAGAGAAGACAAAATGTGCGCAAAATATGCCTCTTGAAATTGTCGTTTTGAAGTGTGCACGTCTTTTGAGTTTTTTTCCTCGATGTACGACCCAAGAATTGTTTTTGAGGGCAGGTGTCATTTATAGGCCTGCAATGATTTTGAATATCAAGTGACCATTAGCACTGGGTTTAAAGCTGCTGTTTTGAGAAACGGCCACAAGGCGGCAGCAGGTCTCCTTTACCAAACCTGGTTACTCGGGCAACAGAGCCTCCGTGGAAGTCGTATTCTCGGTTGTCAATTAGAATGGACTGTGCCAGGAAAAAGCCCCTTAAGTTTGTGTCTCACGACTGACCTGTTCGTTTTTTAATTCAATGTTTATTTTTTCTCACAGCAAGTTTGATTACAATGTTTTGCTTGTTGTAGGTGTGAAAGATGTGGCTCTTTTACACATAAACACGTATCTAGTCTTCTTTGGATCCTTTTCCCATGTAGCTTATGACACAATGTTGAGTACTCTTCTCTTGGTATTCCGTAGGCCTTTGGTGATTTTGTATTTCACCTGTGTTTGTATCTCGCTCTTAAACCCAATTTCCTAATGTACACAATTCTCACACCTGTCCATGGGTGAACCATAAATCTGTTTATTGCATCTGTGATTGCCTTTCTCTGTGGAAATATCTTCAGTGATATCAATTTTCAGGGAACACCTATAAGTGATATCGTAGGCTATGTATCTTTCGCTCTGTGACTTACTGCAAGGTGCGTGATGAACTCTAGCCTCACCGATGGTGCTGTTGATGGCATTGTTTCCTTTTGTTCCTTGGCTAATATTCCATCTGTTCAGGTCCCTGTTCTTCTTTGTCCACTCATCTGTTGATGGACTTTCTGCTTGCTTCCATGTCCTGGCTATTGTAATACTCCTGCAATGCAGATTTGCCTGCCTGTGTCTTTCCACTTCTGTCTTCGTTCTTAGGTTATAGGCCCACGAGTGTGCCTGCTGGATCATATCGTAACTCAGTGTTTACCTTGTAAAGGCACCTCCATTCTGTTCCCATTAGTGCCTCTTACCAGGTGAAGTCCTGTGGCGAGCATTGCCCTCTGAGGAAGGCGCCACTGAGACCCTCCTAAGCCTCAGGGCCCGACTGTACTCTCCTTGGTATGCATCCTGGACTTTATGGTATGAACATACAAAAGGAGATGGTCTTTGGCCAAATCGCTCCAGGGACCTGCTCAGTTACTGGGAGTCCCTGGTTGTTCCCTAAAGCTAGGAAAAGCAACCCTGGAGGGGAAATTGGTGCCTTTGAGGGAGAAGCCGAGCAGCCAACCAACCACCTGATGCTGATAAGGTGTGACTAAGCCGAGAATCCAACCAACCAGCTGATGCCGATAAGGCGTGACGAAGCAAATTCCCTGCTTTAGGGGTATATATACGGCTATGCTTTGTTATTAAACTTGCCTTGCAAGCGTCAGTTGCTTGTGCCCTTCTGATCCCATACCTTGGTGCGTTCAGTTCCCTACCCCCTCTCGTCGGTTGTTGCTACACTTTGAGGACCCGCCGTGGCTGGCGGCAAAGTCCCACTTAACCTAGAGCGTATGCACTTCTCCACAACCCCTTCCCCATGAATTGTTGGTAGTCTTGTTGCTGATGGTTCTTCTGACTGGTGTGAGCCGATACCTCTGTGGTTGGATTTGCATGTGTCTCATAAAGCCTTGAAATCGAGCTTTCAGGGATGTCCTTTTTTCCTTCAAACTGTGTGTGTAGCTTACCTCATCACATTCTTTTCTTGAACTATGTGCCGCCTTTTGAAATATTTTGGCCACTACCTCCCTCAAGACATTTTGAGGGCAGGTTTCATTGACAGCCCTCCAGAACTTGTGCACACGAAGTGACCATTAGCACGGGTTTTCAAGCTGCCGTTGCAGGGAACGGCCAGAGGGCTGCAGCATTTCTGCGTTGCCCACTCTGGTAACTAGTGAAACAGACCTTCCTGCCAGTGGTTTTCCTCGGTTATCAATGACGGTGGGATGTGTCTGGAGAAAACCCCCAAAGCTGATGTCTCCTTACTTATATCTGTTTTTAAAATGGAATTTCTACTTTTCACTGGAGTACTCTTCCATTGTGTCCATGGACCACTGCTCCTTTCTGCATTCCTCTGTGGCTGGGCATTTTCATTGCTTCCAAGTGTTGGCTATGGTAAACATTGCTGGATTGCAGGATTGCCAGCCCGTGTCTTTTTGATTCTCATCCTCTCAGGTGATAGACCCAGCAGTGGCTATGCTTGATTGAACGGTCGCTCAATGTTGACCCTTTCCAGGCAACTCCACTGTGTTTTCCTTAGGGGCTCTTACCACGTCCCACTTAGAACCGAGGGTACGCATTTCTTCACCACCCCGTCAGCATTTCTTGTTTGCAGAAGTTTTGCTGCTGGCCATGCTGAGTGGTGTGACATGATAGGTTTTTGTAACGTGTATTTTCGTGTCTAATAATTCCTAAGGTTCAGCATTTTTCCACGCCTTTTTTTATTCTGTTAAACAAAAACAGAAAAAAAAACCCCGTGAGTACAATAAACCTCTCGAAATTGTCTTCTTGGAAGGTTGCCCTCTTTGGACTTTTTTGGTCGATTTTCGACCCCAGGATTTTGTTTTGGAGGGCAGGTGTCATTTACAAGCCTGCAATGGGTGTGAATATTGAGTGACCATTAGCACTGACTTTAAAGCTGCTGCTGTGGGAAACGGCCACAAGGCGTCAGCATTGCTACATTCCCACATCTGGTTACTAGGGCAGCAGAGCCTTCTGGAAGTCCTGTTCCCAGGTTGTCAATTAGAATGGAATGTGCCAGGAAAAAACCCCAGAAGTGTATGTCACATTACTTCTTGTTCGCTCTTTTAATTTGTTTAAATCGGGGTAATGATTAGAATACTGTTGGTCCTATATGTACAGAATCTGGTTCATTTGTACGTTTTATATATATATATATATATTCTTGTACAGATCCTCTTCACATGTAAATTATTGCAGAGTGTTCTGGTGACCTCCCTTGCTATATGGTCGGTCTGTTTGATATATATATTTAATACGTATTTGTACACATATGGTGACACTAATCTTAATTTATCCATTCCCCCCACCTTTCATTTTACATCAGCTTAGTTTGTTTTCTAAGTCTCTGAGTGTCTTTCTTTGTGGAAATATGTTCATTTGTGTCAGCTGTTAGATAACGCCTATAGGTGATGTCATACGGTATGCCTTTTGCTTTCCGACTTAACTCATGTTCTGTGATGATCTCTAGGCTCATCTCGGGTGCCTCAAAGAGCAGTGTTTCCTTGTTTTCCATGGCTAATAGTCCACTGTGTCCACGGACCAGCTCTTCTTATCCATTCTTCTGTTGATGGACATTTGGGTTGCTTCGGTGTCTTGGCTACTGTGAAAACTCGTGGAGTGCAGCTCTTGCAGCCTGTCTTCTCAGGTGAGAGGCTCGGCTGTGGGTGTTCTGGATGGAAGGGTGGCTCAATTTTTAATTGAAAACGCAGCTCCTTTCTGTTCTCATTATTGGCTGTTACAACTAGACATGTCCTCCACAGACAGAGGGAACAGAGTTCTCTAAAACCCCTTCAGCATTTATTGTTTGTAGTCTTTTGGCTGACAGTAGTTAACTTGGGTGAGCTGAAAGCTTTTTGTAGGTTAGAGGAGTCTGATGATTCCTGATGTTGAGCTTTTCTCCATTTTCCTTTTTTTGATAAAGAGTGAGTAAAACTTACCTCTATCATACTATCTCTTTGACACATTTGCCTGCTTTGAATTTTTTTGGCCACGGCCGAGCTCAGGACATTTTTTTTTTTGAGGGCAGGTGTCTTTTAGAGGCCTGAGTCCTTATGAATGTTAAGTGACCCATAGCTATGCGTTTGAAGCCGCTCTTGCGGGAAACGGCCACAAGGCGGCAGCATTTCTCCATTTCCAACTCTGGGTTTTCCTGCAACAGAGGCTTCCTGGAAATTGTGTTAGTAGGCTGCAAATGAGAGTGCAGTGTGTCAGGGCAAACCCCCAAGAGCTTATATCTCCTTACTTCTTGTGTGTTTTTTAAAATTTAATTGTTATCTAGTATCACAGCCAATTGGATAAAAATGTGGTGTGTGTTCTAGGTGTACTGCATCTGGTTCATCATATGTATGTATCAATCTATTCATCTTTGGATCCTTTCCCGTGTAGGTTATTACAGAGTGTTGAGTCGACCTCTCCTGGTATTCCTTAGGTATTTTGTGATTATATATTTCATATGTATCAGTACATGTCTGTAAACCCCCATATCCAAATTCATACATTCCTTACACCTTTCCACTTGGTTAAGCATAGTTGGTTTTCTGCATCTATGCACGGCCTTCTCTTGGAAATGACTTCATGGGTATCAATGTTGAAGTAACAGCTATAAGTGATGTCATAGGATATTTCTATTTCGGTTTCTTTCGTACTTCCTTTTGGGTGGGTATCTCTAGATCCTTCTATGGTGGTGCCAGCGGCACTGTTGCATGCTTTTCCGTGGCTCATGTTCCATTGTGCACATGGGCCCCCTTCTTCTTGGTGCATTGTTCTGTTGATGGACATTTGGGTTTCTTCCAAGTCTTGGCGATGGTACATGTTGCTGCAGTGCAGGACGGCCAGCCTGTGTCTTTTTGATTTTGGTCTACTCGGGAGATAGGCCCATCAGTTAGCTCAATTTTTACCTTTCAACGCACCTCCACGGTGTTCTCACTACTAGCTGTTCCCAGGTTACGTCCCAGCGGCAGCTAGAGGGCACAGAGTTCTCTAAAACACCTTGAGCATTTATTCTTTGTAGACTCTGTGGCTGATGATCATTCTGACGACGGTGGGTGAACGTTTTTGTCGACTGGATTTGCATGGCTTTATTAATTCCTGATGTTGAGCATTTTTCCATGCCCTTTTATTTATCACAAGAGAAAGAAAGAAAGAGAAGACAAAATGTGCGCAAAATATGCCTCTTGAAATTGTCGTTTTGAAGTGTGCACGTCTTTTGAGTTTTTTTCCTCGATGTACGACCCAAGAATTGTTTTTGAGGGCAGGTGTCATTTATAGGCCTGCAATGATTTTGAATATCAAGTGACCATTAGCACTGGGTTTAAAGCTGCTGTTTTGAGAAACGGCCACAAGGCGGCAGCAGGTCTCCTTTACCAAACCTGGTTACTCGGGCAACAGAGCCTCCGTGGAAGTCGTATTCTCGGTTGTCAATTAGAATGGACTGTGCCAGGAAAAAGCCCCTTAAGTTTGTGTCTCACGACTGACCTGTTCGTTTTTTAATTCAATGTTTATTTTTTCTCACAGCAAGTTTGATTACAATGTTTTGCTTGTTGTAGGTGTGAAAGATGTGGCTCTTTTACACATAAACACGTATCTAGTCTTCTTTGGATCCTTTTCCCATGTAGCTTATGACACAATGTTGAGTACTCTTCTCTTGGTATTCCGTAGGCCTTTGGTGATTTTGTATTTCACCTGTGTTTGTATCTCGCTCTTAAACCCAATTTCCTAATGTACACAATTCTCACACCTGTCCATGGGTGAACCATAAATCTGTTTATTGCATCTGTGATTGCCTTTCTCTGTGGAAATATCTTCAGTGATATCAATTTTCAGGGAACACCTATAAGTGATATCGTAGGCTATGTATCTTTCGCTCTGTGACTTACTGCAAGGTGCGTGATGAACTCTAGCCTCACCGATGGTGCTGTTGATGGCATTGTTTCCTTTTGTTCCTTGGCTAATATTCCATCTGTTCAGGTCCCTGTTCTTCTTTGTCCACTCATCTGTTGATGGACTTTCTGCTTGCTTCCATGTCCTGGCTATTGTAATACTCCTGCAATGCAGATTTGCCTGCCTGTGTCTTTCCACTTCTGTCTTCGTTCTTAGGTTATAGGCCCACGAGTGTGCCTGCTGGATCATATCGTAACTCAGTGTTTACCTTGTAAAGGCACCTCCATTCTGTTCCCATTAGTGCCTCTTACCAGGTGAAGTCCTGTGGCGAGCATTGCCCTCTGAGGAAGGCGCCACTGAGACCCTCCTAAGCCTCAGGGCCCGACTGTACTCTCCTTGGTATGCATCCTGGACTTTATGGTATGAACATACAAAAGGAGATGGCCTTTGGCCAAATCGCTCCAGGGACCTGCTCAGTTACTGGGAGTCCCTGGTTGTTCCCTAAAGCTAGGAAAAGCAACCCTGGAGGGGAAATTGGTGCCTTTGAGGGAGAAGCCGAGCAGCCAACCAACCACCTGATGCTGATAAGGTGTGACTAAGCCGAGAATCCAACCAACCAGCTGATGCCGATAAGGCGTGACGAAGCAAATTCCCTGCTTTAGGGGTATATATACGGCTATGCTTTGTTATTAAACTTGCCTTGCAAGCGTCAGTTGCTTGTGCCCTTCTGATCCCATACCTTGGTGCGTTCAGTTCCCTACCCCCTCTCGTCGGTTGTTGCTACACTTTGAGGACCCGCCGTGGCTGGCGGCAAAGTCCCACTTAACCTAGAGCGTATGCACTTCTCCACAACCCCTTCCCCATGAATTGTTGGTAGTCTTGTTGCTGATGGTTCTTCTGACTGGTGTGAGCCGATACCTCTGTGGTTGGATTTGCATGTGTCTCATAAAGCCTTGAAATCGAGCTTTCAGGGATGTCCTTTTTTCCTTCAAACTGTGTGTGTAGCTTACCTCATCACATTCTTTTCTTGAACTATGTGCCGCCTTTTGAAATATTTTGGCCACTACCTCCCTCAAGACATTTTGAGGGCAGGTTTCATTGACAGCCCTCCAGAACTTGTGCACACGAAGTGACCATTAGCACGGGTTTTCAAGCTGCCGTTGCAGGGAACGGCCAGAGGGCTGCAGCATTTCTGCGTTGCCCACTCTGGTAACTAGTGAAACAGACCTTCCTGCCAGTGGTTTTCCTCGGTTATCAATGACGGTGGGATGTGTCTGGAGAAAACCCCCAAAGCTGATGTCTCCTTACTTATATCTGTTTTTAAAATGGAATTTCTACTTTTCACTGGAGTACTCTTCCATTGTGTCCATGGACCACTGCTCCTTTCTGCATTCCTCTGTGGCTGGGCATTTTCATTGCTTCCAAGTGTTGGCTATGGTAAACATTGCTGGATTGCAGGATTGCCAGCCCGTGTCTTTTTGATTCTCATCCTCTCAGGTGATAGACCCAGCAGTGGCTATGCTTGATTGAACGGTCGCTCAATGTTGACCCTTTCCAGGCAACTCCACTGTGTTTTCCTTAGGGGCTCTTACCACGTCCCACTTAGAACCGAGGGTACGCATTTCTTCACCACCCCGTCAGCATTTCTTGTTTGCAGAAGTTTTGCTGCTGGCCATGCTGAGTGGTGTGACATGATAGGTTTTTGTAACGTGTATTTTCGTGTCTAATAATTCCTAAGGTTCAGCATTTTTCCACGCCTTTTTTTATTCTGTTAAACAAAAACAGAAAAAAAAACCCCGTGAGTACAATAAACCTCTCGAAATTGTCTTCTTGGAAGGTTGCCCTCTTTGGACTTTTTTGGTCGATTTTCGACCCCAGGATTTTGTTTTGGAGGGCAGGTGTCATTTACAAGCCTGCAATGGGTGTGAATATTGAGTGACCATTAGCACTGACTTTAAAGCTGCTGCTGTGGGAAACGGCCACAAGGCGTCAGCATTGCTACATTCCCACATCTGGTTACTAGGGCAGCAGAGCCTTCTGGAAGTCCTGTTCCCAGGTTGTCAATTAGAATGGAATGTGCCAGGAAAAAACCCCAGAAGTGTATGTCACATTACTTCTTGTTCGCTCTTTTAATTTGTTTAAATCGGGGTAATGATTAGAATACTGTTGGTCCTATATGTACAGAATCTGGTTCATTTGTACGTTTTATATATATATATATATATATTCTTGTACAGATCCTCTTCACATGTAAATTATTGCAGAGTGTTCTGGTGACCTCCCTTGCTATATGGTCGGTCTGTTTGATATATATATTTAATACGTATTTGTACACATATGGTGACACTAATCTTAATTTATCCATTCCCCCCACCTTTCATTTTACATCAGCTTAGTTTGTTTTCTAAGTCTCTGAGTGTCTTTCTTTGTGGAAATATGTTCATTTGTGTCAGCTGTTAGATAACGCCTATAGGTGATGTCATACGGTATGCCTTTTGCTTTCCGACTTAACTCATGTTCTGTGATGATCTCTAGGCTCATCTCGGGTGCCTCAAAGAGCAGTGTTTCCTTGTTTTCCATGGCTAATAGTCCACTGTGTCCACGGACCAGCTCTTCTTATCCATTCTTCTGTTGATGGACATTTGGGTTGCTTCGGTGTCTTGGCTACTGTGAAAACTCGTGGAGTGCAGCTCTTGCAGCCTGTCTTCTCAGGTGAGAGGCTCGGCTGTGGGTGTTCTGGATGGAAGGGTGGCTCAATTTTTAATTGAAAACGCAGCTCCTTTCTGTTCTCATTATTGGCTGTTACAACTAGACATGTCCTCCACAGACAGAGGGAACAGAGTTCTCTAAAACCCCTTCAGCATTTATTGTTTGTAGTCTTTTGGCTGACAGTAGTTAACTTGGGTGAGCTGAAAGCTTTTTGTAGGTTAGAGGAGTCTGATGATTCCTGATGTTGAGCTTTTCTCCATTTTCCTTTTTTTGATAAAGAGTGAGTAAAACTTACCTCTATCATACTATCTCTTTGACACATTTGCCTGCTTTGAATTTTTTTGGCCACGGCCGAGCTCAGGACATTTTTTTTTTTGAGGGCAGGTGTCTTTTAGAGGCCTGAGTCCTTATGAATGTTAAGTGACCCATAGCTATGCGTTTGAAGCCGCTCTTGCGGGAAACGGCCACAAGGCGGCAGCATTTCTCCATTTCCAACTCTGGGTTTTCCTGCAACAGAGGCTTCCTGGAAATTGTGTTAGTAGGCTGCAAATGAGAGTGCAGTGTGTCAGGGCAAACCCCCAAGAGCTTATATCTCCTTACTTCTTGTGTGTTTTTTAAAATTTAATTGTTATCTAGTATCACAGCCAATTGGATAAAAATGTGGTGTGTGTTCTAGGTGTACTGCATCTGGTTCATCATATGTATGTATCAATCTATTCATCTTTGGATCCTTTCCCGTGTAGGTTATTACAGAGTGTTGAGTCGACCTCTCCTGGTATTCCTTAGGTATTTTGTGATTATATATTTCATATGTATCAGTACATGTCTGTAAACCCCCATATCCAAATTCATACATTCCTTACACCTTTCCACTTGGTTAAGCATAGTTGGTTTTCTGCATCTATGCACGGCCTTCTCTTGGAAATGACTTCATGGGTATCAATGTTGAAGTAACAGCTATAAGTGATGTCATAGGATATTTCTATTTCGGTTTCTTTCATACTTCCTTTTGGGTGGGTATCTCTAGATCCTTCTACGGTGGTGCCAGCGGCACTGTTGCATGCTTTTCCGTGGCTCATGTTCCATTGTGCACATGGGCCCCCTTCTTCTTGGTGCTTTGTTCTGTTGATGGACATTTGGGTTTCTTCCAAGTCTTGGCGATGGTACATGTTGCTGCAGTGCAGGACGGCCAGCCTGTGTCTTTTTGATTTTGGTCTACTCGGGAGATAGGCCCATCAGTTAGCTCAATTTTTACCTTTCAACGCACCTCCACGGTGTTCTCACTACTAGCTGTTCCCAGGTTACGTCCCAGCGGCAGCTAGAGGGCACAGAGTTCTCTAAAACACCTTGAGCATTTATTCTTTGTAGACTCTGTGGCTGATGATCATTCTGACGACGGTGGGTGAACGTTTTTGTCGACTGGATTTGCATGGCTTTATTAATTCCTGATGTTGAGCATTTTTCCATGCCCTTTTATTTATCACAAGAGAAAGAAAGAAAGAGAAGACAAAATGTGCGCAAAATATGCCTCTTGAAATTGTCGTTTTGAAGTGTGCACGTCTTTTGAGTTTTTTTCCTCGATGTACGACCCAAGAATTGTTTTTGAGGGCAGGTGTCATTTATAGGCCTGCAATGATTTTGAATATCAAGTGACCATTAGCACTGGGTTTAAAGCTGCTGTTTTGAGAAACGGCCACAAGGCGGCAGCAGGTCTCCTTTACCAAACCTGGTTACTCGGGCAACAGAGCCTCCGTGGAAGTCGTATTCTCGGTTGTCAATTAGAATGGACTGTGCCAGGAAAAAGCCCCTTAAGTTTGTGTCTCACGACTGACCTGTTCGTTTTTTAATTCAATGTTTATTTTTTCTCACAGCAAGTTTGATTACAATGTTTTGCTTGTTGTAGGTGTGAAAGATGTGGCTCTTTTACACATAAACACGTATCTAGTCTTCTTTGGATCCTTTTCCCATGTAGCTTATGACACAATGTTGAGTACTCTTCTCTTGGTATTCCGTAGGCCTTTGGTGATTTTGTATTTCACCTGTGTTTGTATCTCGCTCTTAAACCCAATTTCCTAATGTACACAATTCTCACACCTGTCCATGGGTGAACCATAAATCTGTTTATTGCATCTGTGATTGCCTTTCTCTGTGGAAATATCTTCAGTGATATCAATTTTCAGGGAACACCTATAAGTGATATCGTAGGCTATGTATCTTTCGCTCTGTGACTTACTGCAAGGTGCGTGATGAACTCTAGCCTCACCGATGGTGCTGTTGATGGCATTGTTTCCTTTTGTTCCTTGGCTAATATTCCATCTGTTCAGGTCCCTGTTCTTCTTTGTCCACTCATCTGTTGATGGACTTTCTGCTTGCTTCCATGTCCTGGCTATTGTAATACTCCTGCAATGCAGATTTGCCTGCCTGTGTCTTTCCACTTCTGTCTTCGTTCTTAGGTTATAGGCCCACGAGTGTGCCTGCTGGATCATATCGTAACTCAGTGTTTACCTTGTAAAGGCACCTCCATTCTGTTCCCATTAGTGCCTCTTACCAGGTGAAGTCCTGTGGCGAGCATTGCCCTCTGAGGAAGGCGCCACTGAGACCCTCCTAAGCCTCAGGGCCCGACTGTACTCTCCTTGGTATGCATCCTGGACTTTATGGTATGAACATACAAAAGGAGATGGTCTTTGGCCAAATCGCTCCAGGGACCTGCTCAGTTACTGGGAGTCCCTGGTTGTTCCCTAAAGCTAGGAAAAGCAACCCTGGAGGGGAAATTGGTGCCTTTGAGGGAGAAGCCGAGCAGCCAACCAACCACCTGATGCTGATAAGGTGTGACTAAGCCGAGAATCCAACCAACCAGCTGATGCCGATAAGGCGTGACGAAGCAAATTCCCTGCTTTAGGGGTATATATACGGCTATGCTTTGTTATTAAACTTGCCTTGCAAGCGTCAGTTGCTTGTGCCCTTCTGATCCCATACCTTGGTGCGTTCAGTTCCCTACCCCCTCTCGTCGGTTGTTGCTACACTTTGAGGACCCGCCGTGGCTGGCGGCAAAGTCCCACTTAACCCAGAGGGTATGCACTTCTCCACAACCCCTTCAGCATGAATTGTTCTTAGTCTTGTTGCTGATGGTTCTTCTGACTGGTGTGAGCCCATACCTCTGTGGTTGGATTTGCATGCGTCTCATAAAGCCTTGAAATCGAGCTTTCAGGGATGTCCTTTTTCTCTTCAAACTGTGTGTGTAGCTTACCTCATCACATTCTTTTCTTGAACTATGTGCCGCCTTTTGAAATATTTTGACCACTACCTCCCTCAAGACATTTTGAGGGCAGGTTTCATTGACAGCCCTCCAGGACTTGTGCACACGAAGTGACCATTAGCACGGGTTTTCAAGCTGCCGGTGCAGGGAACGGCCAGAGGGCTGCAGCATTTCTGCGTTTCCCACTCTGGTAACTAGTGAAACAGACCTTCCTGCCAGTGGTGTTCCTCGGTTATCAATGACGGTGGGATGTGTCTGGAGAAACCCCCCAAAGCTGATGTCTCCTTACTTATATCTGTTTTTAAAATGGATTTCTACTTTTCACTGGAGTACTTTTCCATTGTGTCCATGGACGACTGCTCCTTTCTGCATTCCTCTGTGGCTGGGCATTTTCATTGCTTCCAAGTGTTGGCTATGGTAAACATTGCTGGATTGCAGGATTGCCAGCCCGTGTCTTTTTGATTCTCATCCTCTCAGGTGATAGACCCAGCAGTGGCTATGCTTGATTGAACGGTCGCTCAATGTTGACCCTTTCCAGGCAACTCCACTGTGTTTTCCTTAGGGGCTCTTACCACGTCCCACTTAGAACCGAGGGTACGCATTTCTTCACCACCCCGTCAGCATTTCTTGTTTGCGGAAGTTTTGCTGCTGGCCATGCTGAGTCGTGTGACATGATAGGTTTTTGTAACGTGTATTTTCGTGTCTAATAATTCCTAAGGTTCAGCATTTTTCCACGCCTTTTTTTATTCTGTTAAACAAAAACAGAAAAAAAAAACCGTGAGTACAATAAACCTCTCGAAATTGTCTTCTTGGAAGGTTGCCCTCTTTGGACTTTTTTGGTCGATTTTCGACCCCAGGATTTTGTTTTGGAGGGCAGGTGTCATTTACAAGCCTGCAATGGGTGTGAATATTGAGTGACCATTAGCACTGACTTTAAAGCTGCTGCTGTGGGAAACGGCCACAAGGCGTCAGCATTGCTACATTCCCACATCTGGTTACTAGGGCAGCAGAGCCTTCTGGAAGTCCTGTTCCCAGGTTGTCAATTAGAATGGAATGTGCCAGGAAAAAACCCCAGAAGTGTATGTCACATTACTTCTTGTTCGCTCTTTTAATTTGTTTAAATCGGGGTAATGATTAGAATACTGTTGGTCCTATATGTACAGAATCTGGTTCATTTGTACGTTTTATATATATATATATATTCTTGTACAGATCCTCTTCACATGTAAATTATTGCAGAGTGTTCTGGTGACCTCCCTTGCTATATGGTCGGTCTGTTTGATATATATATTTAATACGTATTTGTACACATATGGTGACACTAATCTTAATTTATCCATTCCCCCCACCTTTCATTTTACATCAGCTTAGTTTGTTTTCTAAGTCTCTGAGTGTCTTTCTTTGTGGAAATATGTTCATTTGTGTCAGCTGTTAGATAACGCCTATAGGTGATGTCATACGGTATGCCTTTTGCTTTCCGACTTAACTCATGTTCTGTGATGATCTCTAGGCTCATCTCGGGTGCCTCAAAGAGCAGTGTTTCCTTGTTTTCCATGGCTAATAGTCCACTGTGTCCACGGACCAGCTCTTCTTATCCATTCTTCTGTTGATGGACATTTGGGTTGCTTCGGTGTCTTGGCTACTGTGAAAACTCGTGGAGTGCAGCTCTTGCAGCCTGTCTTCTCAGGTGAGAGGCTCGGCTGTGGGTGTTCTGGATGGAAGGGTGGCTCAATTTTTAATTGAAAACGCAGCTCCTTTCTGTTCTCATTATTGGCTGTTACAACTAGACATGTCCTCCACAGACAGAGGGAACAGAGTTCTCTAAAACCCCTTCAGCATTTATTGTTTGTAGTCTTTTGGCTGACAGTAGTTAACTTGGGTGAGCTGAAAGCTTTTTGTAGGTTAGAGGAGTCTGATGATTCCTGATGTTGAGCTTTTCTCCATTTTCCTTTTTTTGATAAAGAGTGAGTAAAACTTACCTCTATCATACTATCTCTTTGACACATTTGCCTGCTTTGAATTTTTTTGGCCACGGCCGAGCTCAGGACATTTTTTTTTTTTGAGGGCAGGTGTCTTTTAGAGGCCTGAGTCCTTATGAATGTTAAGTGACCCATAGCTATGCGTTTGAAGCCGCTCTTGCGGGAAACGGCCACAAGGCGGCAGCATTTCTCCATTTCCAACTCTGGGTTTTCCTGCAACAGAGGCTTCCTGGAAATTGTGTTAGTAGGCTGCAAATGAGAGTGCAGTGTGTCAGGGCAAACCCCCAAGAGCTTATATCTCCTTACTTCTTGTGTGTTTTTTAAAATTTAATTGTTATCTAGTATCACAGTCAATTGGATAAAAATGTGGTGTGTGTTCTAGGTGTACTGCATCTGGTTCATCATATGTATGTATCAATCTATTCATCTTTGGATCCTTTCCCGTGTAGGTTATTACAGAGTGTTGAGTCGACCTCTCCTGGTATTCCTTAGGTATTTTGTGATTATATATTTCATATGTATCAGTACATGTCTGTAAACCCCCATATCCAAATTCATACATTCCTTACACCTTTCCACTTGGTTAAGCATAGTTGGTTTTCTGCATCTATGCACGGCCTTCTCTTGGAAATGACTTCATGGGTATCAATGTTGAAGTAACAGCTATAAGTGATGTCATAGGATATTTCTATTTCGGTTTCTTTCGTACTTCCTTTTGGGTGGGTATCTCTAGATCCTTCTACGGTGGTGCCAGCGGCACTGTTGCATGCTTTTCCGTGGCTCATGTTCCATTGTGCACATGGGCCCCCTTCTTCTTGGTGCTTTGTTCTGTTGATGGACATTTGGGTTTCTTCCAAGTCTTGGCGATGGTACATGTTGCTGCAGTGCAGGACGGCCAGCCTGTGTCTTTTTGATTTTGGTCTACTCGGGAGATAGGCCCATCAGTTAGCTCAATTTTTACCTTTCAACGCACCTCCACGGTGTTCTCACTACTAGCTGTTCCCAGGTTACGTCCCAGCGGCAGCTAGAGGGCACAGAGTTCTCTAAAACACCTTGAGCATTTATTCTTTGTAGACTCTGTGGCTGATGATCATTCTGACGACGGTGGGTGAACGTTTTTGTCGACTGGATTTGCATGGCTTTATTAATTCCTGATGTTGAGCATTTTTCCATGCCCTTTTATTTATCACAAGAGAAAGAAAGAAAGAGAAGACAAAATGTGCGCAAAATATGCCTCTTGAAATTGTCGTTTTGAAGTGTGCACGTCTTTTGAGTTTTTTTCCTCGATGTACGACCCAAGAATTGTTTTTGAGGGCAGGTGTCATTTATAGGCCTGCAATGATTTTGAATATCAAGTGACCATTAGCACTGGGTTTAAAGCTGCTGTTTTGAGAAACGGCCACAAGGCGGCAGCAGGTCTCCTTTACCAAACCTGGTTACTCGGGCAACAGAGCCTCCGTGGAAGTCGTATTCTCGGTTGTCAATTAGAATGGACTGTGCCAGGAAAAAGCCCCTTAAGTTTGTGTCTCACGACTGACCTGTTCGTTTTTTAATTCAATGTTTATTTTTTCTCACAGCAAGTTTGATTACAATGTTTTGCTTGTTGTAGGTGTGAAAGATGTGGCTCTTTTACACATAAACACGTATCTAGTCTTCTTTGGATCCTTTTCCCATGTAGCTTATGACACAATGTTGAGTACTCTTCTCTTGGTATTCCGTAGGCCTTTGGTGATTTTGTATTTCACCTGTGTTTGTATCTCGCTCTTAAACCCAATTTCCTAATGTACACAATTCTCACACCTGTCCATGGGTGAACCATAAATCTGTTTATTGCATCTGTGATTGCCTTTCTCTGTGGAAATATCTTCAGTGATATCAATTTTCAGGGAACACCTATAAGTGATATCGTAGGCTATGTATCTTTCGCTCTGTGACTTACTGCAAGGTGCGTGATGAACTCTAGCCTCACCGATGGTGCTGTTGATGGCATTGTTTCCTTTTGTTCCTTGGCTAATATTCCATCTGTTCAGGTCCCTGTTCTTCTTTGTCCACTCATCTGTTGATGGACTTTCTGCTTGCTTCCATGTCCTGGCTATTGTAATACTCCTGCAATGCAGATTTGCCTGCCTGTGTCTTTCCACTTCTGTCTTCGTTCTTAGGTTATAGGCCCAGGAGTGGGCCTGCTGGATCATATCGTAACTCAGTGTTTACCTTGTAAAGGCACCTCCATTCTGTTCCCATTAGTGCCTCTTACCAGGTGAAGTCCTGTGGCGAGCATTGCCCTCTGAGGAAGGCGCCACTGAGACCCTCCTAAGCCTCAGGGCCCGACTGTACTCTCCTTGGTATGCATCCTGGACTTTATGGTATGAACATACAAAAGGAGATGGCCTTTGGCCAAATCGCTCCAGGGACCTGCTCAGTTACTGGGAGTCCCTGGTTGTTCCCTAAAGCTAGGAAAAGCAACCCTGGAGGGGAAATTGGTGCCTTTGAGGTAGAAGCCGAGCAGCCATCCAACAAGCTCATGCTGATAAGGTTTGACTAAGCCGAGAAGCCAACCAACCGGTGATGCCGATAAGGCGTGACGAAGCAAATTCCCTGCTTTAGGGGTATATATACGGCTATGCTTTGTTATTAAACTTGCCTTGCAAGCGTCAGTTGCTTGTGCCCTTCTGATCCCATACCTTGGTGCGTTCAGTTCCCTACCCCCTCTCGTCGGTTGTTGCTACACTTTGAAGACCCGCCGCGGCTGGCGGCAAAGTCCCACTTAACCCAGAGGGTATGCACTTCTCCACAACCCCTTCAGCATGAATTGTTGGTATTCTTGTTGCTGATGGTTCTTCTGACTGGTGTGAGCCCATACCTCTGTGGTTGGATTTGCATGCGTCTCATAAAGCCTTGAAATTGAGCTTTCAGGGATGTCCTTTTTCTCTTCAAACTGTGTGTGTAGCTTACCTCATCACATTCTTTTCTTGAACTATGTGCCGCCTTTTGAAATATTTTGGCCACTACCTCCCTCAAGACATTTTGAGGGCAGGTTTCATTGACAGCCCTCCAGGACTTGTGCACACGAAGTGACCATTAGCATGGGTTTTCAAGCTGCCGGTGCAGGGAACGGCCAGAGGGCTGCAGCATTTCTGCGTTTCCCACTCTGGTAACTAGTGAAACAGACCTTCCTGCCAGTGGTGTTCCTCGGTTATCAATGACGGTGGGATGTGTCTGGAGAAACCCCCCAAAGCTGATGTCTCCTTACTTATATCTGTTTTTAAAATGGATTTCTACTTTTCACTGGAGTACTTTTCCATTGTGTCCATGGACGACTGCTCCTTTCTGCATTCCTCTGTGGCTGGGCATTTTCATTGCTTCCAAGTGTTGGCTATGGTAAACATTGCTGGATTGCAGGATTGCCAGCCCGTGTCTTTTTGATTCTCATCCTCTCAGGTGATAGACCCAGCAGTGGCTATGCTTGATTGAACGGTCGCTCAATGTTGACCCTTTCCAGGCAACTCCACTGTGTTTTCCTTAGGGGCTCTTACCACGTCCCACTTAGAACCGAGGGTACGCATTTCTTCACCACCCCGTCAGCATTTCTTGTTTGCAGAAGTTTTGCTGCTGGCCATGCTGAGTCGTGTGACATGATAGGTTTTTGTAACGTGTATTTTCGTGTCTAAAAATTCCTAAGGTTCAGCATTTTTCCACGCCTTTTTTTATTCTGTTAAACAAAAACAGAAAAAAAAAAACCGTGAGTACAATAAACCTCTCGAAATTGTCTTCTTGGAAGGTTGCCCTCTTTGGACTTTTTTGGTCGATTTTCGACCCCAGGATTTTGTTTTGGAGGGCAGGTGTCATTTACAAGCCTGCAATGGGTGTGAATATTGAGTGACCATTAGCACTGACTTTAAAGCTGCTGCTGTGGGAAACGGCCACAAGGCGTCAGCATTGCTACATTCCCACATCTGGTTACTAGGGCAGCAGAGCCTTCTGGAAGTCCTGTTCCCAGGTTGTCAATTAGAATGGAATGTGCCAGGAAAAAACCCCAGAAGTGTATGTCACATTACTTCTTGTTCGCTCTTTTAATTTGTTTAAATCTGGGTAATGATTAGAATACTGTTGGTCCTATATGTACAGAATCTGGTTCATTTGTACGTTTTATATATATATATATATTCTTGTACAGATCCTCTTCCCATGTAAATTATTGCAGAGTGTTCTGGTGACCTCCCTTGCTATATGGTCGGTCTGTTTGATATATATATTTAATACGTATTTGTACACATATGGTGACACTAATCTTAATTTATCCATTCCCCCCACCTTTCATTTTACATCAGCTTAGTTTGTTTTCTAAGTCTCTGAGTGTCTTTCTTTGTGGAAATATGTTCATTTGTGTCAGCTGTTAGATAACGCCTATAGGTGATGTCATACGGTATGCCTTTTGCTTTCCGACTTAACTCATGTTCTGTGATGATCTCTAGGCTCATCTCGGGTGCCTCAAAGAGCAGTGTTTCCTTGTTTTCCATGGCTAATAGTCCACTGTGTCCACGGACCAGCTCTTCTTATCCATTCTTCTGTTGATGGACATTTGGGTTGCTTCGGTGTCTTGGCTACTGTGAAAACTCGTGGAGTGCAGCTCTTGCAGCCTGTCTTCTCAGGTGAGAGGCTCGGCTGTGGGTGTTCTGGATGGAAGGGTGGCTCAATTTTTAATTGAAAACGCAGCTCCTTTCTGTTCTCATTATTGGCTGTTACAACTAGACATGTCCTCCACAGACAGAGGGAACAGAGTTCTCTAAAACCCCTTCAGCATTTATTGTTTGTAGTCTTTTGGCTGACAGTAGTTAACTTGGGTGAGCTGAAAGCTTTTTGTAGGTTAGAGGAGTCTGATGATTCCTGATGTTGAGCTTTTCTCCATTTTCCTTTTTTTGATAAAGAGTGAGTAAAACTTACCTCTATCATACTATCTCTTTGACACATTTGCCTGCTTTGAATTTTTTTGGCCACGGCCGAGCTCAGGACATTTTTTTTTTTGAGGGCAGGTGTCTTTTAGAGGCCTGAGTCCTTATGAATGTTAAGTGACCCATAGCTATGCGTTTGAAGCCGCTCTTGCGGGAAACGGCCACAAGGCGGCAGCATTTCTCCATTTCCAACTCTGGGTTTTCCTGCAACAGAGGCTTCCTGGAAATTGTGTTAGTAGGCTGCAAATGAGAGTGCAGTGTGTCAGGGCAAACCCCCAAGAGCTTATATCTCCTTACTTCTTGTGTGTTTTTAAAAATTTAATTGTTATCTAGTATCACAGCCAATTGGATAAAAATGTGGTGTGTGTTCTAGGTGTACTGCATCTGGTTCATCATATGTATGTATCAATCTATTCATCTTTGGATCCTTTCCCGTGTAGGTTATTACAGAGTGTTGAGTCGACCTCTCCTGGTATTCCTTAGGTATTTTGTGATTATATATTTCATATGTATCAGTACATGTCTGTAAACCCCCATATCCAAATTCATACATTCCTTACACCTTTCCACTTGGTTAAGCATAGTTGGTTTTCTGCATCTATGCACGGCCTTCTCTTGGAAATGACTTCATGGGTATCAATGTTGAAGTAACAGCTATAAGTGATGTCATAGGATATTTCTATTTCGGTTTCTTTCGTACTTCCTTTTGGGTGGGTATCTCTAGATCCTTCTACGGTGGTGCCAGCGGCACTGTTGCATGCTTTTCCGTGGCTCATGTTCCATTGTGCACATGGGCCCCCTTCTTCTTGGTGCATTGTTCTGTTGATGGACATTTGGGTTTCTTCCAAGTCTTGGCGATGGTACATGTTGCTGCAGTGCAGGACGGCCAGCCTGTGTCTTTTTGATTTTGGTCTACTCGGGAGATAGGCCCATCAGTTAGCTCAATTTTTACCTTTCAACGCACCTCCACGGTGTTCTCACTACTAGCTGTTCCCAGGTTACGTCCCAGCGGCAGCTAGAGGGCACAGAGTTCTCTAAAACACCTTGAGCATTTATTCTTTGTAGACTCTGTGGCTGATGATCATTCTGACGACGGTGGGTGAACGTTTTTGTCGACTGGATTTGCATGGCTTTATTAATTCCTGATGTTGAGCATTTTTCCATGCCCTTTTATTTATCACAAGAGAAAGAAAGAAAGAGAAGACAAAATGTGCGCAAAATATGCCTCTTGAAGTTGTCGTTTTGAAGTGTGCACGTCTTTTGAGTTTTTTTCCTCGATGTACGACCCAAGAATTGTTTTTGAGGGCAGGTGTCATTTATAGGCCTGCAATGATTTTGAATATCAAGTGACCATTAGCACTGGGTTTAAAGCTGCTGTTTTGAGAAACGGCCACAAGGCGGCAGCAGGTCTCCTTTACCAAACCTGGTTACTCGGGCAACAGAGCCTCCGTGGAAGTCGTATTCTCGGTTGTCAATTAGAATGGACTGTGCCAGGAAAAAGCCCCTTAAGTTTGTGTCTCACGACTGACCTGTTCGTTTTTTAATTCAATGTTTATTTTTTCTCACAGCAAGTTTGATTACAATGTTTTGCTTGTTGTAGGTGTGAAAGATGTGGCTCTTTTACACATAAACACGTATCTAGTCTTCTTTGGATCCTTTTCCCATGTAGCTTATGACACAATGTTGAGTACTCTTCTCTTGGTATTCCGTAGGCCTTTGGTGATTTTGTATTTCACCTGTGTTTGTATCTCGCTCTTAAACCCAATTTCCTAATGTACACAATTCTCACACCTGTCCATGGGTGAACCATAAATCTGTTTATTGCATCTGTGATTGCCTTTCTCTGTGGAAATATCTTCAGTGATATCAATTTTCAGGGAACACCTATAAGTGATATCGTAGGCTATGTATCTTTCGCTCTGTGACTTACTGCAAGGTGCGTGATGAACTCTAGCCTCACCGATGGTGCTGTTGATGGCATTGTTTCCTTTTGTTCCTTGGCTAATATTCCATCTGTTCAGGTCCCTGTTCTTCTTTGTCCACTCATCTGTTGATGGACTTTCTGGTTGCTTCCATGTCCTGGCTATTGTAATACTCCTGCAATGCAGATTTGCCTGCCTGTGTCTTTCCACTTCTGTCTTCTTTCTTAGGTTATAGGCCCAGGAGTGGGCCTGCTGGATCATATCGTAACTCAGTGTTTACCTTGTAAAGGCACCTCCATTCTGTTCCCATTAGTGCCTCTTACCAGGTGAAGTCCTGTGGCGAGCATTGCCCTCTGAGGAAGGCGCCACTGAGACCCTCCTAAGCCTCAGGGCCCGACTGTACTCTCCTTGGTATGCATCCTGGACTTTATGGTATGAACATACAAAAGGAGATGGCCTTTGGCCAAATCGCTCCAGGGACCTGCTCAGTTACTGGGAGTCCCTGGTTGTTCCCTAAAGCTAGGAAAAGCAACCCTGGAGGGGAAATTGGTGCCTTTGAGGTAGAAGCCGAGCAGCCATCCAACAAGCTCATGCTGATAAGGTTTGACTAAGCCGAGAAGCCAACCAACCAGGTGATGCCGATAAGGCGTGACGAAGCAAATTCCCTGCTTTAGGGGTATATATACGGCTATGCTTTGTTATTAAACTTGCCTTGCAAGCGTCAGTTGCTTGTGCCCTTCTGATCCCATACCTTGGTGCGTTCAGTTCCCTACCCCCTCTCGTCGGTTGTTGCTACACTTTGAAGACCCGCCGCGGCTGGCGGCAAAGTCCCACTTAACCCAGAGGGTATGCACTTCTCCACAACCCCTTCAGCATGAATTGTTGGTATTCTTGTTGCTGATGGTTCTTCTGACTGGTGTGAGCCCATACCTCTGTGGTTGGATTTGCATGCGTCTCATAAAGCCTTGAAATTGAGCTTTCAGGGATGTCCTTTTTCTCTTCAAACTGTGTGTGTAGCTTACCTCATCACATTCTTTTCTTGAACTATGTGCCGCCTTTTGAAATATTTTGGCCACTACCTCCCTCAAGACATTTTGAGGGCAGGTTTCATTGACAGCCCTCCAGGACTTGTGCACACGAAGTGACCATTAGCATGGGTTTTCAAGCTGCCGGTGCAGGGAACGGCCAGAGGGCTGCAGCATTTCTGCGTTTCCCACTCTGGTAACTAGTGAAACAGACCTTCCTGCCAGTGGTGTTCCTCGGTTATCAATGACGGTGGGATGTGTCTGGAGAAACCCCCCAAAGCTGATGTCTCCTTACTTATATCTGTTTTTAAAATGGATTTCTACTTTTCACTGGAGTACTTTTCCATTGTGTCCATGGACGACTGCTCCTTTCTGCATTCCTCTGTGGCTGGGCATTTTCATTGCTTCCAAGTGTTGGCTATGGTAAACATTGCTGGATTGCAGGATTGCCAGCCCGTGTCTTTTTGATTCTCATCCTCTCAGGTGATAGACCCAGCAGTGGCTATGCTTGATTGAACGGTCGCTCAATGTTGACCCTTTCCAGGCAACTCCACTGTGTTTTCCTTAGGGGCTCTTACCACGTCCCACTTAGAACCGAGGGTACGCATTTCTTCACCACCCCGTCAGCATTTCTTGTTTGCAGAAGTTTTGCTGCTGGCCATGCTGAGTCGTGTGACATGATAGGTTTTTGTAACGTGTATTTTCGTGTCTAAAAATTCCTAAGGTTCAGCATTTTTCCACGCCTTTTTTTATTCTGTTAAACAAAAACAGAAAAAAAAAAACCGTGAGTACAATAAACCTCTCGAAATTGTCTTCTTGGAAGGTTGCCCTCTTTGGACTTTTTTGGTCGATTTTCGACCCCAGGATTTTGTTTTGGAGGGCAGGTGTCATTTACAAGCCTGCAATGGGTGTGAATATTGAGTGACCATTAGCACTGACTTTAAAGCTGCTGCTGTGGGAAACGGCCACAAGGCGTCAGCATTGCTACATTCCCACATCTGGTTACTAGGGCAGCAGAGCCTTCTGGAAGTCCTGTTCCCAGGTTGTCAATTAGAATGGAATGTGCCAGGAAAAAACCCCAGAAGTGTATGTCACATTACTTCTTGTTCGCTCTTTTAATTTGTTTAAATCTGGGTAATGATTAGAATACTGTTGGTCCTATATGTACAGAATCTGGTTCATTTGTACGTTTTATATATATATATATATTCTTGTACAGATCCTCTTCCCATGTAAATTATTGCAGAGTGTTCTGGTGACCTCCCTTGCTATATGGTCGGTCTGTTTGATATATATATTTAATACGTATTTGTACACATATGGTGACACTAATCTTAATTTATCCATTCCCCCCACCTTTCATTTTACATCAGCTTAGTTTGTTTTCTAAGTCTCTGAGTGTCTTTCTTTGTGGAAATATGTTCATTTGTGTCAGCTGTTAGATAACGCCTATAGGTGATGTCATACGGTATGCCTTTTGCTTTCCGACTTAACTCATGTTCTGTGATGATCTCTAGGCTCATCTCGGGTGCCTCAAAGAGCAGTGTTTCCTTGTTTTCCATGGCTAATAGTCCACTGTGTCCACGGACCAGCTCTTCTTATCCATTCTTCTGTTGATGGACATTTGGGTTGCTTCGGTGTCTTGGCTACTGTGAAAACTCGTGGAGTGCAGCTCTTGCAGCCTGTCTTCTCAGGTGAGAGGCTCGGCTGTGGGTGTTCTGGATGGAAGGGTGGCTCAATTTTTAATTGAAAACGCAGCTCCTTTCTGTTCTCATTATTGGCTGTTACAACTAGACATGTCCTCCACAGACAGAGGGAACAGAGTTCTCTAAAACCCCTTCAGCATTTATTGTTTGTAGTCTTTTGGCTGACAGTAGTTAACTTGGGTGAGCTGAAAGCTTTTTGTAGGTTAGAGGAGTCTGATGATTCCTGATGTTGAGCTTTTCTCCATTTTCCTTTTTTTGATAAAGAGTGAGTAAAACTTACCTCTATCATACTATCTCTTTGACACATTTGCCTGCTTTGAATTTTTTTGGCCACGGCCGAGCTCAGGACATATTTTTTTTGAGGGCAGGTGTCTTTTAGAGGCCTGAGTCCTTATGAATGTTAAGTGACCCATAGCTATGCGTTTGAAGCCGCTCTTGCGGGAAACGGCCACAAGGCGGCAGCATTTCTCCATTTCCAACTCTGGGTTTTCCTGCAACAGAGGCTTCCTGGAAATTGTGTTAGTAGGCTGCAAATGAGAGTGCAGTGTGTCAGGGCAAACCCCCAAGAGCTTATATCTCCTTACTTCTTGTGTGTTTTTAAAAATTTAATTGTTATCTAGTATCACAGCCAATTGGATAAAAATGTGGTGTGTGTTCTAGGTGTACTGCATCTGGTTCATCATATGTATGTATCAATCTATTCATCTTTGGATCCTTTCCCGTGTAGGTTATTACAGAGTGTTGAGTCGACCTCTCCTGGTATTCCTTAGGTATTTTGTGATTATATATTTCATATGTATCAGTACATGTCTGTAAACCCCCATATCCAAATTCATACATTCCTTACACCTTTCCACTTGGTTAAGCATAGTTGGTTTTCTGCATCTATGCACGGCCTTCTCTTGGAAATGACTTCATGGGTATCAATGTTGAAGTAACAGCTATAAGTGATGTCATAGGATATTTCTATTTCGGTTTCTTTCGTACTTCCTTTTGGGTGGGTATCTCTAGATCCTTCTACGGTGGTGCCAGCGGCACTGTTGCATGCTTTTCCGTGGCTCATGTTCCATTGTGCACATGGGCCCCCTTCTTCTTGGTGCTTTGTTCTGTTGATGGACATTTGGGTTTCTTCCAAGTCTTGGCGATGGTACATGTTGCTGCAGTGCAGGACGGCCAGCCTGTGTCTTTTTGATTTTGGTCTACTCGGGAGATAGGCCCATCAGTTAGCTCAATTTTTACCTTTCAACGCACCTCCACGGTGTTCTCACTACTAGCTGTTCCCAGGTTACGTCCCAGCGGCAGCTAGAGGGCACAGAGTTCTCTAAAACACCTTGAGCATTTATTCTTTGTAGACTCTGTGGCTGATGATCATTCTGACGACGGTGGGTGAACGTTTTTGTCGACTGGATTTGCATGGCTTTATTAATTCCTGATGTTGAGCATTTTTCCATGCCCTTTTATTTATCACAAGAGAAAGAAAGAAAGAGAAGACAAAATGTGCGCAAAATATGCCTCTTGAAGTTGTCGTTTTGAAGTGTGCACGTCTTTTGAGTTTTTTTCCTCGATGTACGACCCAAGAATTGTTTTTGAGGGCAGGTGTCATTTATAGGCCTGCAATGATTTTGAATATCAAGTGACCATTAGCACTGGGTTTAAAGCTGCTGTTTTGAGAAACGGCCACAAGGCGGCAGCAGGTCTCCTTTACCAAACCTGGTTACTCGGGCAACAGAGCCTCCGTGGAAGTCGTATTCTCGGTTGTCAATTAGAATGGACTGTGCCAGGAAAAAGCCCCTTAAGTTTGTGTCTCACGACTGACCTGTTCGTTTTTTAATTCAATGTTTATTTTTTCTCACAGCAAGTTTGATTACAATGTTTTGCTTGTTGTAGGTGTGAAAGATGTGGCTCTTTTACACATAAACACGTATCTAGTCTTCTTTGGATCCTTTTCCCATGTAGCTTATGACACAATGTTGAGTACTCTTCTCTTGGTATTCCGTAGGCCTTTGGTGATTTTGTATTTCACCTGTGTTTGTATCTCGCTCTTAAACCCAATTTCCTAATGTACACAATTCTCACACCTGTCCATGGGTGAACCATAAATCTGTTTATTGCATCTGTGATTGCCTTTCTCTGTGGAAATATCTTCAGTGATATCAATTTTCAGGGAACACCTATAAGTGATATCGTAGGCTATGTATCTTTCGCTCTGTGACTTACTGCAAGGTGCGTGATGAACTCTAGCCTCACCGATGGTGCTGTTGATGGCATTGTTTCCTTTTGTTCCTTGGCTAATATTCCATCTGTTCAGGTCCCTGTTCTTCTTTGTCCACTCATCTGTTGATGGACTTTCTGGTTGCTTCCATGTCCTGGCTATTGTAATACTCCTGCAATGCAGATTTGCCTGCCTGTGTCTTTCCACTTCTGTCTTCTTTCTTAGGTTATAGGCCCAGGAGTGGGCCTGCTGGATCATATCGTAACTCAGTGTTTACCTTGTAAAGGCACCTCCATTCTGTTCCCATTAGTGCCTCTTACCAGGTGAAGTCCTGTGGCGAGCATTGCCCTCTGAGGAAGGCGCCACTGAGACCCTCCTAAGCCTCAGGGCCCGACTGTACTCTCCTTGGTATGCATCCTGGACTTTATGGTATGAACATACAAAAGGAGATGGCCTTTGGCCAAATCGCTCCAGGGACCTGCTCAGTTACTGGGAGTCCCTGGTTGTTCCCTAAAGCTAGGAAAAGCAACCCTGGAGGGGAAATTGGTGCCTTTGAGGTAGAAGCCGAGCAGCCATCCAACAAGCTCATGCTGATAAGGTTTGACTAAGCCGAGAAGCCAACCAACCAGGTGATGCCGATAAGGCGTGACGAAGCAAATTCCCTGCTTTAGGGGTATATATACGGCTATGCTTTGTTATTAAACTTGCCTTGCAAGCGTCAGTTGCTTGTGCCCTTCTGATCCCATACCTTGGTGCGTTCAGTTCCCTACCCCCTCTCGTCGGTTGTTGCTACACTTTGAAGACCCGCCGCGGCTGGCGGCAAAGTCCCACTTAACCCAGAGGGTATGCACTTCTCCACAACCCCTTCAGCATGAATTGTTGGTATTCTTGTTGCTGATGGTTCTTCTGACTGGTGTGAGCCCATACCTCTGTGGTTGGATTTGCATGCGTCTCATAAAGCCTTGAAATTGAGCTTTCAGGGATGTCCTTTTTCTCTTCAAACTGTGTGTGTAGCTTACCTCATCACATTCTTTTCTTGAACTATGTGCCGCCTTTTGAAATATTTTGGCCACTACCTCCCTCAAGACATTTTGAGGGCAGGTTTCATTGACAGCCCTCCAGGACTTGTGCACACGAAGTGACCATTAGCATGGGTTTTCAAGCTGCCGGTGCAGGGAACGGCCAGAGGGCTGCAGCATTTCTGCGTTTCCCACTCTGGTAACTAGTGAAACAGACCTTCCTGCCAGTGGTGTTCCTCGGTTATCAATGACGGTGGGATGTGTCTGGAGAAACCCCCCAAAGCTGATGTCTCCTTACTTATATCTGTTTTTAAAATGGATTTCTACTTTTCACTGGAGTACTTTTCCATTGTGTCCATGGACGACTGCTCCTTTCTGCATTCCTCTGTGGCTGGGCATTTTCATTGCTTCCAAGTGTTGGCTATGGTAAACATTGCTGGATTGCAGGATTGCCAGCCCGTGTCTTTTTGATTCTCATCCTCTCAGGTGATAGACCCAGCAGTGGCTATGCTTGATTGAACGGTCGCTCAATGTTGACCCTTTCCAGGCAACTCCACTGTGTTTTCCTTAGGGGCTCTTACCACGTCCCACTTAGAACCGAGGGTACGCATTTCTTCACCACCCCGTCAGCATTTCTTGTTTGCAGAAGTTTTGCTGCTGGCCATGCTGAGTCGTGTGACATGATAGGTTTTTGTAACGTGTATTTTCGTGTCTAAAAATTCCTAAGGTTCAGCATTTTTCCACGCCTTTTTTTATTCTGTTAAACAAAAACAGAAAAAAAAAAACCGTGAGTACAATAAACCTCTCGAAATTGTCTTCTTGGAAGGTTGCCCTCTTTGGACTTTTTTGGTCGATTTTCGACCCCAGGATTTTGTTTTGGAGGGCAGGTGTCATTTACAAGCCTGCAATGGGTGTGAATATTGAGTGACCATTAGCACTGACTTTAAAGCTGCTGCTGTGGGAAACGGCCACAAGGCGTCAGCATTGCTACATTCCCACATCTGGTTACTAGGGCAGCAGAGCCTTCTGGAAGTCCTGTTCCCAGGTTGTCAATTAGAATGGAATGTGCCAGGAAAAAACCCCAGAAGTGTATGTCACATTACTTCTTGTTCGCTCTTTTAATTTGTTTAAATCTGGGTAATGATTAGAATACTGTTGGTCCTATATGTACAGAATCTGGTTCATTTGTACGTTTTATATATATATATATATTCTTGTACAGATCCTCTTCCCATGTAAATTATTGCAGAGTGTTCTGGTGACCTCCCTTGCTATATGGTCGGTCTGTTTGATATATATATTTAATACGTATTTGTACACATATGGTGACACTAATCTTAATTTATCCATTCCCCCCACCTTTCATTTTACATCAGCTTAGTTTGTTTTCTAAGTCTCTGAGTGTCTTTCTTTGTGGAAATATGTTCATTTGTGTCAGCTGTTAGATAACGCCTATAGGTGATGTCATACGGTATGCCTTTTGCTTTCCGACTTAACTCATGTTCTGTGATGATCTCTAGGCTCATCTCGGGTGCCTCAAAGAGCAGTGTTTCCTTGTTTTCCATGGCTAATAGTCCACTGTGTCCACGGACCAGCTCTTCTTATCCATTCTTCTGTTGATGGACATTTGGGTTGCTTCGGTGTCTTGGCTACTGTGAAAACTCGTGGAGTGCAGCTCTTGCAGCCTGTCTTCTCAGGTGAGAGGCTCGGCTGTGGGTGTTCTGGATGGAAGGGTGGCTCAATTTTTAATTGAAAACGCAGCTCCTTTCTGTTCTCATTATTGGCTGTTACAACTAGACATGTCCTCCACAGACAGAGGGAACAGAGTTCTCTAAAACCCCTTCAGCATTTATTGTTTGTAGTCTTTTGGCTGACAGTAGTTAACTTGGGTGAGCTGAAAGCTTTTTGTAGGTTAGAGGAGTCTGATGATTCCTGATGTTGAGCTTTTCTCCATTTTCCTTTTTTTGATAAAGAGTGAGTAAAACTTACCTCTATCATACTATCTCTTTGACACATTTGCCTGCTTTGAATTTTTTTGGCCACGGCCGAGCTCAGGACATTTTTTTTTTTGAGGGCAGGTGTCTTTTAGAGGCCTGAGTCCTTATGAATGTTAAGTGACCCATAGCTATGCGTTTGAAGCCGCTCTTGCGGGAAACGGCCACAAGGCGGCAGCATTTCTCCATTTCCAACTCTGGGTTTTCCTGCAACAGAGGCTTCCTGGAAATTGTGTTAGTAGGCTGCAAATGAGAGTGCAGTGTGTCAGGGCAAACCCCCAAGAGCTTATATCTCCTTACTTCTTGTGTGTTTTTAAAAATTTAATTGTTATCTAGTATCACAGCCAATTGGATAAAAATGTGGTGTGTGTTCTAGGTGTACTGCATCTGGTTCATCATATGTATGTATCAATCTATTCATCTTTGGATCCTTTCCCGTGTAGGTTATTACAGAGTGTTGAGTCGACCTCTCCTGGTATTCCTTAGGTATTTTGTGATTATATATTTCATATGTATCAGTACATGTCTGTAAACCCCCATATCCAAATTCATACATTCCTTACACCTTTCCACTTGGTTAAGCATAGTTGGTTTTCTGCATCTATGCACGGCCTTCTCTTGGAAATGACTTCATGGGTATCAATGTTGAAGTAACAGCTATAAGTGATGTCATAGGATATTTCTATTTCGGTTTCTTTCGTACTTCCTTTTGGGTGGGTATCTCTAGATCCTTCTACGGTGGTGCCAGCGGCACTGTTGCATGCTTTTCCGTGGCTCATGTTCCATTGTGCACATGGGCCCCCTTCTTCTTGGTGCATTGTTCTGTTGATGGACATTTGGGTTTCTTCCAAGTCTTGGCGATGGTACATGTTGCTGCAGTGCAGGACGGCCAGCCTGTGTCTTTTTGATTTTGGTCTACTCGGGAGATAGGCCCATCAGTTAGCTCAATTTTTACCTTTCAACGCACCTCCACGGTGTTCTCACTACTAGCTGTTCCCAGGTTACGTCCCAGCGGCAGCTAGAGGGCACAGAGTTCTCTAAAACACCTTGAGCATTTATTCTTTGTAGACTCTGTGGCTGATGATCATTCTGACGACGGTGGGTGAACGTTTTTGTCGACTGGATTTGCATGGCTTTATTAATTCCTGATGTTGAGCATTTTTCCATGCCCTTTTATTTATCACAAGAGAAAGAAAGAAAGAGAAGACAAAATGTGCGCAAAATATGCCTCTTGAAGTTGTCGTTTTGAAGTGTGCACGTCTTTTGAGTTTTTTTCCTCGATGTACGACCCAAGAATTGTTTTTGAGGGCAGGTGTCATTTATAGGCCTGCAATGATTTTGAATATCAAGTGACCATTAGCACTGGGTTTAAAGCTGCTGTTTTGAGAAACGGCCACAAGGCGGCAGCAGGTCTCCTTTACCAAACCTGGTTACTCGGGCAACAGAGCCTCCGTGGAAGTCGTATTCTCGGTTGTCAATTAGAATGGACTGTGCCAGGAAAAAGCCCCTTAAGTTTGTGTCTCACGACTGACCTGTTCGTTTTTTAATTCAATGTTTATTTTTTCTCACAGCAAGTTTGATTACAATGTTTTGCTTGTTGTAGGTGTGAAAGATGTGGCTCTTTTACACATAAACACGTATCTAGTCTTCTTTGGATCCTTTTCCCATGTAGCTTACGACACAATGTTGAGTACTCTTCTCTTGGTATTCCGTAGGCCTTTGGTGATTTTGTATTTCACCTGTGTTTGTATCTCGCTCTTAAACCCAATTTCCTAATGTACACAATTCTCACACCTGTCCATGGGTGAACCATAAATCTGTTTATTGCATCTGTGATTGCCTTTCTCTGTGGAAATATCTTCAGTGATATCAATTTTCAGGGAACACCTATAAGTGATATCGTAGGCTATGTATCTTTCGCTCTGTGACTTACTGCAAGGTGCGTGATGAACTCTAGCCTCACCGATGGTGCTGTTGATGGCATTGTTTCCTTTTGTTCCTTGGCTAATATTCCATCTGTTCAGGTCCCTGTTCTTCTTTGTCCACTCATCTGTTGATGGACTTTCTGGTTGCTTCCATGTCCTGGCTATTGTAATACTCCTGCAATGCAGATTTGCCTGCCTGTGTCTTTCCACTTCTGTCTTCTTTCTTAGGTTATAGGCCCAGGAGTGGGCCTGCTGGATCATATCGTAACTCAGTGTTTACCTTGTAAAGGCACCTCCATTCTGTTCCCATTAGTGCCTCTTACCAGGTGAAGTCCTGTGGCGAGCATTGCCCTCTGAGGAAGGCGCCACTGAGACCCTCCTAAGCCTCAGGGCCCGACTGTACTCTCCTTGGTATGCATCCTGGACTTTATGGTATGAACATACAAAAGGAGATGGCCTTTGGCCAAATCGCTCCAGGGACCTGCTCAGTTACTGGGAGTCCCTGGTTGTTCCCTAAAGCTAGGAAAAGCAACCCTGGAGGGGAAATTGGTGCCTTTGAGGTAGAAGCCGAGCAGCCATCCAACAAGCTCATGCTGATAAGGTTTGACTAAGCCGAGAAGCCAACCAACCAGGTGATGCCGATAAGGCGTGACGAAGCAAATTCCCTGCTTTAGGGGTATATATACGGCTATGCTTTGTTATTAAACTTGCCTTGCAAGCGTCAGTTGCTTGTGCCCTTCTGATCCCATACCTTGGTGCGTTCAGTTCCCTACCCCCTCTCGTCGGTTGTTGCTACACTTTGAAGACCCGCCGCGGCTGGCGGCAAAGTCCCACTTAACCCAGAGGGTATGCACTTCTCCACAACCCCTTCAGCATGAATTGTTGGTATTCTTGTTGCTGATGGTTCTTCTGACTGGTGTGAGCCCATACCTCTGTGGTTGGATTTGCATGCGTCTCATAAAGCCTTGAAATTGAGCTTTCAGGGATGTCCTTTTTCTCTTCAAACTGTGTGTGTAGCTTACCTCATCACATTCTTTTCTTGAACTATGTGCCGCCTTTTGAAATATTTTGGCCACTACCTCCCTCAAGACATTTTGAGGGCAGGTTTCATTGACAGCCCTCCAGGACTTGTGCACACGAAGTGACCATTAGCATGGGTTTTCAAGCTGCCGGTGCAGGGAACGGCCAGAGGGCTGCAGCATTTCTGCGTTTCCCACTCTGGTAACTAGTGAAACAGACCTTCCTGCCAGTGGTGTTCCTCGGTTATCAATGACGGTGGGATGTGTCTGGAGAAACCCCCCAAAGCTGATGTCTCCTTACTTATATCTGTTTTTAAAATGGATTTCTACTTTTCACTGGAGTACTTTTCCATTGTGTCCATGGACGACTGCTCCTTTCTGCATTCCTCTGTGGCTGGGCATTTTCATTGCTTCCAAGTGTTGGCTATGGTAAACATTGCTGGATTGCAGGATTGCCAGCCCGTGTCTTTTTGATTCTCATCCTCTCAGGTGATAGACCCAGCAGTGGCTATGCTTGATTGAACGGTCGCTCAATGTTGACCCTTTCCAGGCAACTCCACTGTGTTTTCCTTAGGGGCTCTTACCACGTCCCACTTAGAACCGAGGGTACGCATTTCTTCACCACCCCGTCAGCATTTCTTGTTTGCAGAAGTTTTGCTGCTGGCCATGCTGAGTCGTGTGACATGATAGGTTTTTGTAACGTGTATTTTCGTGTCTAAAAATTCCTAAGGTTCAGCATTTTTCCACGCCTTTTTTTATTCTGTTAAACAAAAACAGAAAAAAAAAAACCGTGAGTACAATAAACCTCTCGAAATTGTCTTCTTGGAAGGTTGCCCTCTTTGGACTTTTTTGGTCGATTTTCGACCCCAGGATTTTGTTTTGGAGGGCAGGTGTCATTTACAAGCCTGCAATGGGTGTGAATATTGAGTGACCATTAGCACTGACTTTAAAGCTGCTGCTGTGGGAAACGGCCACAAGGCGTCAGCATTGCTACATTCCCACATCTGGTTACTAGGGCAGCAGAGCCTTCTGGAAGTCCTGTTCCCAGGTTGTCAATTAGAATGGAATGTGCCAGGAAAAAACCCCAGAAGTGTATGTCACATTACTTCTTGTTCGCTCTTTTAATTTGTTTAAATCTGGGTAATGATTAGAATACTGTTGGTCCTATATGTACAGAATCTGGTTCATTTGTACGTTTTATATATATATATATATTCTTGTACAGATCCTCTTCCCATGTAAATTATTGCAGAGTGTTCTGGTGACCTCCCTTGCTATATGGTCGGTCTGTTTGATATATATATTTAATACGTATTTGTACACATATGGTGACACTAATCTTAATTTATCCATTCCCCCCACCTTTCATTTTACATCAGCTTAGTTTGTTTTCTAAGTCTCTGAGTGTCTTTCTTTGTGGAAATATGTTCATTTGTGTCAGCTGTTAGATAACGCCTATAGGTGATGTCATACGGTATGCCTTTTGCTTTCCGACTTAACTCATGTTCTGTGATGATCTCTAGGCTCATCTCGGGTGCCTCAAAGAGCAGTGTTTCCTTGTTTTCCATGGCTAATAGTCCACTGTGTCCACGGACCAGCTCTTCTTATCCATTCTTCTGTTGATGGACATTTGGGTTGCTTCGGTGTCTTGGCTACTGTGAAAACTCGTGGAGTGCAGCTCTTGCAGCCTGTCTTCTCAGGTGAGAGGCTCGGCTGTGGGTGTTCTGGATGGAAGGGTGGCTCAATTTTTAATTGAAAACGCAGCTCCTTTCTGTTCTCATTATTGGCTGTTACAACTAGACATGTCCTCCACAGACAGAGGGAACAGAGTTCTCTAAAACCCCTTCAGCATTTATTGTTTGTAGTCTTTTGGCTGACAGTAGTTAACTTGGGTGAGCTGAAAGCTTTTTGTAGGTTAGAGGAGTCTGATGATTCCTGATGTTGAGCTTTTCTCCATTTTCCTTTTTTTGATAAAGAGTGAGTAAAACTTACCTCTATCATACTATCTCTTTGACACATTTGCCTGCTTTGAATTTTTTTGGCCACGGCCGAGCTCAGGACATATTTTTTTTGAGGGCAGGTGTCTTTTAGAGGCCTGAGTCCTTATGAATGTTAAGTGACCCATAGCTATGCGTTTGAAGCCGCTCTTGCGGGAAACGGCCACAAGGCGGCAGCATTTCTCCATTTCCAACTCTGGGTTTTCCTGCAACAGAGGCTTCCTGGAAATTGTGTTAGTAGGCTGCAAATGAGAGTGCAGTGTGTCAGGGCAAACCCCCAAGAGCTTATATCTCCTTACTTCTTGTGTGTTTTTAAAAATTTAATTGTTATCTAGTATCACAGCCAATTGGATAAAAATGTGGTGTGTGTTCTAGGTGTACTGCATCTGGTTCATCATATGTATGTATCAATCTATTCATCTTTGGATCCTTTCCCGTGTAGGTTATTACAGAGTGTTGAGTCGACCTCTCCTGGTATTCCTTAGGTATTTTGTGATTATATATTTCATATGTATCAGTACATGTCTGTAAACCCCCATATCCAAATTCATACATTCCTTACACCTTTCCACTTGGTTAAGCATAGTTGGTTTTCTGCATCTATGCACGGCCTTCTCTTGGAAATGACTTCATGGGTATCAATGTTGAAGTAACAGCTATAAGTGATGTCATAGGATATTTCTATTTCGGTTTCTTTCGTACTTCCTTTTGGGTGGGTATCTCTAGATCCTTCTACGGTGGTGCCAGCGGCACTGTTGCATGCTTTTCCGTGGCTCATGTTCCATTGTGCACATGGGCCCCCTTCTTCTTGGTGCTTTGTTCTGTTGATGGACATTTGGGTTTCTTCCAAGTCTTGGCGATGGTACATGTTGCTGCAGTGCAGGACGGCCAGCCTGTGTCTTTTTGATTTTGGTCTACTCGGGAGATAGGCCCATCAGTTAGCTCAATTTTTACCTTTCAACGCACCTCCACGGTGTTCTCACTACTAGCTGTTCCCAGGTTACGTCCCAGCGGCAGCTAGAGGGCACAGAGTTCTCTAAAACACCTTGAGCATTTATTCTTTGTAGACTCTGTGGCTGATGATCATTCTGACGACGGTGGGTGAACGTTTTTGTCGACTGGATTTGCATGGCTTTATTAATTCCTGATGTTGAGCATTTTTCCATGCCCTTTTATTTATCACAAGAGAAAGAAAGAAAGAGAAGACAAAATGTGCGCAAAATATGCCTCTTGAAGTTGTCGTTTTGAAGTGTGCACGTCTTTTGAGTTTTTTTCCTCGATGTACGACCCAAGAATTGTTTTTGAGGGCAGGTGTCATTTATAGGCCTGCAATGATTTTGAATATCAAGTGACCATTAGCACTGGGTTTAAAGCTGCTGTTTTGAGAAACGGCCACAAGGCGGCAGCAGGTCTCCTTTACCAAACCTGGTTACTCGGGCAACAGAGCCTCCGTGGAAGTCGTATTCTCGGTTGTCAATTAGAATGGACTGTGCCAGGAAAAAGCCCCTTAAGTTTGTGTCTCACGACTGACCTGTTCGTTTTTTAATTCAATGTTTATTTTTTCTCACAGCAAGTTTGATTACAATGTTTTGCTTGTTGTAGGTGTGAAAGATGTGGCTCTTTTACACATAAACACGTATCTAGTCTTCTTTGGATCCTTTTCCCATGTAGCTTATGACACAATGTTGAGTACTCTTCTCTTGGTATTCCGTAGGCCTTTGGTGATTTTGTATTTCACCTGTGTTTGTATCTCGCTCTTAAACCCAATTTCCTAATGTACACAATTCTCACACCTGTCCATGGGTGAACCATAAATCTGTTTATTGCATCTGTGATTGCCTTTC